>NW_023994512.1:0-167500 GCF_015586225.1 Lucilia sericata | reverse complement strand
CATGAACAACCCAACAGTTTTACAAATAGTTAAGGTATCCCTTTTAGAAAATATATTTCAACATCTAATTAATTGATTGTTTGGACAAAAGTTTATTCGTTACTTTACACATCTGTGGTATTCTAGCTTGAAGTCAATGTTTACTCTAGAACAAGTAATCTAGGGTGTAAACAATTACTTTTATTCTATTATTAACCTTTTATTGTTGATGGATATATGGAATGTGGCTTAATATACTCAGCTAATTCCGAATTTCTGCTGAAATTCGTACCCATTTCTCCGAACTGCCGAGTTTATGAATTTCTAAATATTTAGTACTCACAAAACCATGAACATGTGAGAAAAATTTATTTTAATTACTCTTTTTTTTAAATTTTTTTCTTATGTATTCGCAGTTGTTAAACATGTGTGAAGTTTTAATTTTGGTAATTTAATCCTAAATAAACAAAATATGTAAATAAATAACTATTCAAAGAGTTTTATAATAACGGGAGAAAAACATTATCTAATTAATGAAAAAATTCCATGAACTATAAATTTGTGGTTTAAATTTACATAATATATGATTCTATGTCAGTATTATAATAGAATTTATATTTAAAATAAATTAAAATAAGGGATTTACCAATATAAAACTTAGGTGTTTCATAGATCATTATTGCAAGAACTAGAATAGAACTAAAACAGAACCAGAACGGAACAGAACAGAACTAGAACAGAACTAGAACAGAACTAGAACAGAACTAGAACAGAACTAGAACAGAACTAGAACAGAACCAGAACAGAACTAGAACAGAACTAGAACAGAACTAGAACAGAACTAGAACAGAACTAGAACAGAACTAGAACAGAACTAGAACAGAACTAGAACAGAACTAGAACAGAACTAGAACAGAACTAGAACAGAACTAGAACAGAACTAGAACAGAACTAGAACAGAACTAGAACAGAACTAGAACAGAACTAGAACAGAACTAGAACAGAACTAGAACAGAACTAGAACAGAACTAGAACAGAACTAGAACAGAACTAGAACAGAACTAGAACAGAACTAGAACAGAACTAGAACAGAACTAGAACAGAACTAGAACAGAACTAGAACAGAACTAGAACAGAACTAGAACAGAACTAGTACAGAACTAGAACAGAACTAGAACAGAACAAGAACAGAACTAAAACAGAACTAGAACAGAACTAGAACAGAACTTGAACTGAAATATAACTAAAATAGAGCTGAACTAGAACTGAACTAGAACTGAACTAGAACTGAACTAGAACTGAACTAGAACTGAACTAGAACTGAACTAGAACTGAACTAGAACTGAACTAGAACTGAACTAGAACTGAACTAGAACTGAACTAGAACTGAACTAGAACTGAACTAGAACTGAACTAGAACTGAACTAGAACTGAACTAGAACTGAACTAGAACTGAACTAGAACTGAACTAGAACTGAACTAGAACTGAACTAGAACTGAACTAGAACTGAACTAGAACTGAACTAGAACTGAACTAGAACTGAACTAGAACTGAACTAGAACTGAACTAGAACTGAACTAGAAACTGAACTAGAACTGAACTAGAACTGAACTAGAACTGAACTAGAACTGAACTAGAACTGAACTAGAACTGAACTAACTGAACTAGAACTGAACTAGAACTGAACTAGAACTGAACTAGAACTAGAACTGAACTAGAACTGAACTAGAACTGAACTAGAACTTAACTAGAACTGAACTAGAACTGAACTAGAACTGAACTAGAACTGAACTAGAACTGAACTAGAACTGAACTAGAACTGAACTAGAACTGAACTAGAACTGAACTAGAACTGAACTAGAACTGAACTAGAACTGAACTAGAACTGAACTAGAACTGAACTAGAACTGAACTAGAACTGAACTAGAACTGAACTAGAACTGAACTAGAACTGAACTAGAACTGAACTAGAACTGAACTAGAACTGAACTAGAACTGAACTAGAACTGAACTAGAACTGAACTAGAACTGAACTAGAACTGAACTAGAACTGAACTAGAACTGAACTAGAACTGAACTAGAACTGAACTAGAACTGAACTAGAACTGAACTAGAACTGAACTAGAACTGAACTAGAACTCAACTAGAACTGAACTAGAACTGAACTAGAACTGAACTAGAACTGAACTAGAACTGAACTAGAACTGATCTAGAACTGTACTAGAACTGAACTAGAACTGAACTAAAACTGAACTAGAACTGAACTGGAACTGAACTAGAACTGAACTAGAACTGAACTAGAACTGAACTAGAACTGAACTAGAACTGAACTAGAACTGAACTAGAACTGAACTAGAACTGAACTAGAACTGAACTAGAACTGAACTAGAACAGAACTAAACTTGAACTGAAGTAGAACTCAACTAGAACTGAACTAAACTAGAACTGAAACAGAACTATGGATCGGACATCGCAAAACGGTGGAAATCTATAAAGTCATTCTTTGTCAAATAAGATTGGGTCTTTTACTTTTCCTATGACATATTTGTATTGATTTATTGGAACTTAACAAATTTTTGCCTACAATTTCACTTTTACCCTCTTTCCATGAGTTTTACGTATAAAATAGTCCTATTTTAAAGATTACAATGAAAACCTTTTAAGCAAAAACACATCAAGGGCTCATGTATAAATTGCAAATGTAATTTGTTAAATGTAAAATACTTTACTACATAAAACACTTGCGAAAAAACACAAGAAAACTTGTATGAATTTTTTATTACAAATAAGATGTAAATACATATTACAAGTATTCCCCAAACACTCCAACTACTTACTACTTGGCTACCAATGAAAGTAAAAAACGCAATAATAACCATACTGTTTGAAGAAATGAGGAAATAGTGTTATAGGGGAAAGGAAGGATTACAAACAGTCAATACAAATATTCTGCCAGCCATAAAAATATTTTATGTTTTTGTTTTATTTTGTCAAAAATAATGTAAAATAACAAATGCCACAAATTCAGCAAATATTTATTTTATTGGCACACTGTATAATAAATTGGAAACTCTTGAGAGATAAATAGAAAAACGTAAAAAACATTGAAAAATCAAAAATTAATGTTAAACAAATATTGCAAATCCCAAAATATTAAATAAACAATTGCCAATGAACAAGTAAATAATGATCAAATATTTATTTACAATTATATTTTAACAATTATTTAAGGAATTTTCGTTAAACCTAGCAACTGTCATAGAAAATAACAACTGCGAATGTTTAAAGGGGATTTTTAAATAAATATTAAGTGAAATGTCACGAAAAACACGTAGAATAAATTGAAATCATTGGCATGAAAAATCTGAAAAGTATTGACATTTTTTAAACATTACTACTTTAACTTCTAAAATATTTCAATATTTTAATTCTTTATTTCAAATTTGCCAACCAACAATATAAACTCCCCCCACCTGCTCCCACATAATTGTCATTATTTCTTCTTCTTAAAAAAAAAAAACACTAAAAAGAAACCCTTTATATGGTTATAAAACTGACAAAGTAACAGACTTGTTTGTTTTGAATGTAAATAATTTTCCTTAACTGCTGCTATTTTCGTCTCCAACTTCTTCATATCGAACCCTAGCAAACACATACAATTTACTTCGATATGATGGTAGTAAAAATGTACGTGTTCAAAATTTGTAATAGATAAAAGTAGAAGAAATATAAAATAAATAAAATTTTTGTAAAAAAAACTGCAGCAGCATAGAGGATAACTGGCCAAAATGAACGTAGTCACTTACTGGCGATATTACACATTTCGTTATTTCTTTCGCAGACTGGTTGTTGCTTCGGCTTCTATGTAGTGTTAACTATTATAAAACCTATAATGTCTTTTTAGGAGGGAAAGCTAAAAAGTTAATTTTCAAATTAAGAAATGGACTTGTTATAAGATTAACTTTAGTGACCTTTGACCTCTGACATCTTTGAAAAACAGTAGATATTTTAAGATCTTCATAATGCTGTATTAATTCCTTCATTGTGATATCTCAACTTCAAGAAACTAGAAGATGACTAGAACGGAACTAGAACAGAACCAAAACAGAACTAGAACAGAACGAAACTGAACTAGAAAAACTGAACTAGAACTGAACTAGAACTGAACTAGAACTGAACTAGAACTGAACTAGAAACTGAACTAGAACTGAACTAGAACTGAACTAGAACTGAACTAGAACTGAACTAGAAACTGAACTAGAACTGAAATAGAACTGAACTAGAACTGAACTAGAACTGAACTAGAACTGAACTAGAACTGAACTAGAACTGAACTAGAACTGAACTAGAACTGAACTAGAACTGAACTAGAACTGAACTAGAACTGAACTAGAACTGAACTAGAACTGAACTAGAACTGAACTAGAACTGAACTAGAACTGAACTAGAACTGAACTAGAACTGAACTAGAACTGAACTAGAACTGAACTAGAACTGAACTAGAACTGAACTAGAACTGAACTAGAAACTGAACTAGAACTGAACTAGAACTGAACTAGAACTGAACTAGAACTGAACTAGAACTGAACTAGAACTGAACTAGAACTGAACTAGAACTGAACTAGAACTGAACTAGAACTGAACTAGAACTGAACTAGAACTGAACTAGAACTGAACTAGAACTGAACTAGAACTGAACTAGAACTGAACTAGAAGAAACTAGAACTGAACTAGAACTGAACTAGAACTGAACTAGAACTGAACTAGAACTGAACTAGAACTGAACTAGAACTGAACTAGAACTGAACTAGAACTGAACTAGAACTGAACTAGAACTGAACTAGAACTGAACTAGAAACTGAACTAGAACTGAACTAGAACTGAACTAGAAACTGAACTAGAACTGAACTAGAACTGAACTAGAACTGAACTAGAACTGAACTAGAACTGAACTAGAACTGAACTAGAACTGAACTAGAACTGAACTAGAACTGAACTAGAACTGAACTAGAACTGAACTAGAACTGAACTAGAAACTGAACTAGAACTGAACTAGAACTGAACTAGAACTGAACTAGAACTGAACTAGAACTGAACTAGAACTGAACTAGAACTGAACTAGAACTGAACTAGAACTGAACTAGAACTGAACTAGAATGAACTAGAACTGAACTAGAACTGAACTAGAACTGAACTAGAACTGAACTAGAACTGAACAAAACTGAACTAGAACTGAACTATAACTGAACTAAACTGAACTAGAACTGACTAGAACTGAACTAGAACTGAAAACTAGAACATGAACTATAACTGAACTATAACTGAACAAACTGAACTAGAACGGAACTAGAACTGAAGCTAGAACTGAACTAGAACTGAACTAGAACTGAACTAGATGAACTAACTGACTAGAACGAACTAGAACTGGAACTAGAAACTGAACTAGAACTGAACTAAATCTGAACTAGAACTGGAACTAGACTGAACTAGACGAACTAGAAACTGACTAGAACTTAACTAGAACTAACTAGAACTGAACTATAACTGAACTAAACTGAACTAGAACTGAACTATAACTGAACATAGAAGAACTATGAACGAACTAGAACTGAACTAGAACTGAACTAGAACTGAACTAAGAACTGAACTAGAAACTGAACTAGAACTGAAACTTAGAAACTGAAGAACTAGAACTGACCTAGAACTGAACTAGAACTGAACTAGAACTGAACTAGAACTGAACTAGAACTGAAACTAGAACGAACTAGAACTGAACTAGAAATGAACTAGACTGAACTAGAACTGAACTAGAACTGAACTAGAACTGAACTAGAACTGAACTAGAACTGAACTAGAACTGAACTAGAAACTGAACTAGAACTGAACTAGAACTGAACTAGAACTGAACTAGAACTGAACTAGAACTGAACTAGAACTGAACTAGAACTGAACTAGAACTGAACTAGAACTGAACTAGAACTGAACTAGAACTGAATAGAACGAACTAGAACTGAACTAGAACTGAACTAGAACCTGAACTAGAACTGAACTAGAACTGAACTAGAACTGAACTAGAACTGAACTAGAACTGAACTAGAACTGAACTAGAACTGAACTAGAATGAACTAGAACTGAACTAGAACTGAACTAGAACTGAACTAGAACTGAACTAGAACTGAACTAGAACTGAACTAGAACTGACTAGAACTGACTAGAACGAACTAGAAACTAGAATGAACTAGAATGAATAGAACTGAACGAACTGAACTAGAACTGAACTAGAAATGAACTAGAACTGAACTAGAACTGAACTAGAACTGAAACTGGAACTAGAAAACAGCTGAACTAGAAACGAACTAGAAAAACGACACTAGAATGAACTAGACTGAAAACTGAACTAGAACTGACTAGTTGAAAGAAAGAACTAGAACTGAACTAGAACTGAACTAGAATAACTAGAACTGAAAACTGAACTAGAACTAGAACTGACTGAACTGAACTAGAACTGAACTAGAACTGAACTTAGAACTGAACTAGAACTGAACTAGAACTGAACTAGAACTGAAAATAGAAATGAACTGAACTGACAGAAATGAACTAGCACTGAACTACGAACTGACTAGAACTGAACTAGAACTGAACAGAACTGAACTAAACTGAACTAGAACTGACTAGAACTGAACTAGAACTGAACTAGAACTGAACTAGAACTGAACTAGAACTGAACTAGAACTGAACTAGAACTGAACTAGAACTGAACTAGAACTGAACTAGACTGAACTAGAACTGACTGAACTGAACTAGAACTGAACTAGAACTGAACTAGAACTGAACTAGAACTGAACTAGAACTGAACTAGAACTGAACTAGACTGAACTAGAACTGAACTAGAACTGAACTAGAACTGAACTAGAACTGAACTAGAACTGAACTAGAACTGAACTAGAACTGAACTAGAACTGAACTAGAACTGAACTAGAACTGAACTAGAACTGAACTAGAACTGAAACTAGAAACTGAACTAGAACTGAACTAGAACTGAACTAGAACTGAACTAGAACTGAACTAGAACTGAACTAGAACTGAATAGAACTGAACTAGAACTGATCTAGAACTGATCTAGAACTGAACTAGAACTGAACTAGAACTGAACTAGAACTGAACTAGAACTGAACTAGAACTGAACCAGAACTGAACTAGAACTGAACTAGAACCAGAACTGGACTAAACTAACTTGAACCAAACTGAACTAGAACTGATAAAGAAAAACCGATATCAAATTCGGTTTCAGCACCTAAAAATACATGAAATGGAGTTAGATTGCTTTCAAGTCAAGTGGACCATGTTTGGGTATAAAAAAATTATAAAAATTTTTTAAAAAATATTTTCTATAAAGATTTATCGTTTGGCGGATCGTTCAAAGTGATTATGAACCGATCCAGTACACATTATTTTCGATTTCTCAAAATATCCTGAGTATAAAAATTACCCTTAACTTTACGCACCCACCTCGTACTAACAGTTACAATATGTACGTATGTAGTAAATCTCGTACTTATATAAACACAACATAAATAATTCGAAAATGTCAATATTGTTTAAGTTCGACGTTGTTGTTTTATGTGACTATGAATAAATGCACGTAATACCAGAACCCAGTTGTTGTAAGACTAACATATAACAACCAGTGTATACATACATATGTATGTAGTAATGCAACTAACCATCTCTGGCAAATTACACATTTACTCACAATGTTAGGACTACAAAATAGTAAATGTACAAGTACTAGTACTAGTTACCGCATAAAATGTATAAGAATTTCTAATTTCAGTACATAATTCCTAGTAGTAGCAGTAGTACATTCAACTATTCTAATACTAAAACTACAGTTCTGAATATGATATTGTAGATATGGTGGTAAAAATACTACTTGTGTTTTTGAGTGTGGTTTTTATTAGTTTCTGCATAATTTATTTGCCATATCAATTATGTACAAAAATGTACTCCCTTTTTTGAAATATAAAATATTGCACTAACATTAGTAGTAGTAGTAGCTAAATAAATATTAATATTTCCTACTGCTGCTGCTGCTGCTACTACGGTGTACACACTTTTATTATGCATTTGGTAATATGACTATATTTTGAGGTGGTTGGGGGCGGGTGTTGGAGTGCGATAGTTCCATTTATGGATGCTAATAAATTAAGCAGGCAAAACCTTTTATAAAAACTTATATACTTCATTTACTACTACTTCTACTATTATTTTTAAAAAAAGACCTCGATGTTAAAGGTCACTGTTTAAAATAGTACTTGTAGTTTACATACATATATATTGTATGTACCATGGTTAAATTTATATATAGTATATTTGAGTTGCAAAAATATACATACATACTTATATTGAAGAATTGTTAAAGTATGATAAAGAAATTTATATAGATTAAAAATTAAAATTAATTTATATATCTAGTTTAAGTTTAATAATTTTACGAATTTTCATATTGTATGGGTTCCAAGAAGGACGTCATTTGACTTAATATGCACACATCTGCTTTGGATTTATTATGATAGGTTAAGTTCTTTGAAGAGTCTGCTTTCTAGATAACTTGAAGACGGTAAAGTAACAACAGCTCTCTCTCGCTGCTCTCGCTTATAAAAGGGAACTAAAGAGACGATTGAATGAATCAAGGCAATTTCGAATACTTATTCCCAAGTGAATTGTATCCCAAAGACATTCTGATTCTGACCGATTAAAGTAGGTAAATAATAATCGGACAGTGCGAGACTTGGATTATACGGGTGGTGAAGCCAAACTTTAAAACTAAGAAATATTCGTGTATTCCTAATAGTGTTTAAGTTAAAAAAGAAAACCGGTCTATACCCAACCTACCTATAAAGATAGGGAATGTTCCATTATATTCGACTATATTTTCCCAATATCTATAATATATATTTTGCTCTATAATCGAGACAATAGTCTGCTCTACAGGCGAAACTATAAACCTAGAATATTTAATCGAGACTATAATTTACAGTATAGCCCAGACTTAAGTCTAATATATAGTCCATATTATAGTCTGATCTATAGACCAGTAATAGTGTGCTCTATAATCTAGATCGCTCTGCTCTTTAGTCTTCACTGAAATCTCTATAGTCTCGATTACAGCCTAGTCTATAGTGTAGATTATAGTCTAGTCTATAGTCGAGATAACAGTCGGAAATATAGTCCCTATAGTCTAGATCATAGTGGAATATACCCTACTCTATAGTCGCTTAGTTTCTCTGTATTCGTTTAGTATGCTCTGAAGTCCAGTATATAGTCTACTCTATAGTATTAGCTGTAGTCTGCTCTATAGTGGAGGCAAATATTTTCGCTCTGATGTCTAGACAACGGTCTGCCCTATAGTGAAGAATATAGTCTGTTCTATAGTTTAGACTATAGTCTGCTCTATAGTGAGTCTGTTCTATAGGATTGACAATTGTCTATTCTATATAGTCTAAACTATTTTCTGCTTTATAGTTGAGACAAATGGTCTGCTCTTAAGTAGAGACTATAGTCTGCTCTTCTTTCGAGATTATAGTCAAGAAATAGTGTCTACTCTATAGTATAGAATAACTTCTATAGTCTGCTCTATAGTCGAGAATATAGTCTGCACTATAATTGAAACTGTAGTCTGCTCCATAGTCGAGACTATAGTCTGCTTTATAGTCGAGGCAATAGTCTGCTCTTTATTCGAGACTATAGTCTACTCTATAGTGTAGACTAACTTACATATATATAGTTGAAACTATAGTCTGCTCTATGGTTGAGGCTATAGTCTGCTTTATAGTCGAGACTATAATCTGCTCTATAGTCGAGACAATAGTCTGCTTTATAGTCTGGATCATAGCTCTGTATATAAGGCAAAAGTCTGCTCTATAGTTTAGGCTACAGTCTGCTTTATAGTCGAGACTGTAGGCTGCTCTATAGTCGAGTCTGGTCTATAGTCTAGCTCATGGCTCTATAGTTGAGACTACAGTCTGCTCTAGACCATAGTCTGCTCTATAGTTGAGACAATAGTCGAGGCTATAGTCCGCTCTATAAACGAGACTATAATCTGCTCTATAGTCAGGACTTTCATCTGTTCTATAGTCGAGACTAACTTCTATAGTCTACTCTATGGCTCTATAGTTGAGAGTACAGACTATAGTCTGCTCTAAAGTTGAGACTACAGTCTGCTCTATAGTCGAGGCTATAGTCTGCTCTTAGTCGAGACTATAACCTGCTCTATAGTCGAAACTATAGCTGCTCTATATTCGAGACTATAGTCTGCTCTATAGTCGAGACTATAATCTGCTCTATAGTCAAGACTATAATCTGCTCTATAGTCGAGACTATAGTCTGCTCTATAGTCGAGACTATAATCTGCTCTATAGTTGAGAATATAATCTGCTCTATAGTCGAGACTATTGTCTATTCTATAGTATAGACTAACTTCTATAGTCTGTCCTATTGTCGAGACTAGAGTCAGTTCTACAGTTAATTCTGTAGTCTGCTCTAAAGTCGTGAATATAGTCTGCTCTATAGTCAAGAAAATATGTTCTAGAGTCGAGACAATAGGATGTTCTATTGTCGAGTCTTTTCTACAGTCAAGTCAATAGTTTGCATTGTAATAGAGCCAATAGTCTGTCATAAAGTCTAGATCATAGTGCAGACATATAGATATTAAATCATGTTTTAATCTTTTAAGATAGAAGTCGATAGATTATAAATCACTGGAAATATTAAAATAATATTTCATATAGATAGATCATTTAATTGAAATTTAATAAGTTCTACATTGTCGCTATCAAACGTAAGGGGTTAAAACTTTCTTAAAAACAAATCTTTTGCTCTACTTTTTTATTTTTTACTATCAAAGAGTGACACTTTTCTACTTTGCAACATGACTATATAAACATACATACATACATATGTATGTACTATATGATGTAATTTGATACAAATCTCTATTAGCATGACCACTTATTTATAAAGTGCACAACAAATTTTGATTGAAAACTAGTGACAATTCAAACAGAACCGTATAAAACAGAATGATGCTGAGTGACTGACTAACTGCATGACTGAATGACCCAGTTTTAAATAATAAAATAAAATGAAAATTAAACCAAATAATGTATAAAACTAACAAACAAAAAAAACATAAAATCAGTTTATTTTAATTGTTGACAACATGTTCAATTGTTAAGAGTACAACATAGTACGATGTCAAGTTGGGTAATTATAATTGGGATGCAGCAAATGCATTAAATTATTATTTCAACAAGTTGTTGTTCCAAATCAAAATAATAATAGTACAAACATCAATTGTCAACGTTATGAATATTAAAATCTATAATTAGACTTTGCTATATGTCTATATATTTGTGTACTTTTTGAGTTTAAAAGAAATTAATCAACCATTATAAATGTAGTTGTAGTAATAAATAAATTAAAATAAAATAAACCAATTGATAGAGAATAATAAATATGTATGTAGTTGGGGCAAATTGGGCACAAATTTATTAAGACAATAAAATTGTTTTCTAATATTTACGCACTTTTATCTAAATGAGAAATTGCGACTGACGTCAGTCATCAGTCATGTGTATGAGAGATATGTTTTTGTGGGAAATATCTAAAATGCCTATTGAGAGAAAACTTTCCTCTTGAGACGAGACTATAGTCTGCTATACAGTCGATTATATAGTCTATTCTATAGTTGAGAATATAGTCTGATCTATAGCAGAGAACATAGCCTGATCTATAGCCGAGACTACAGTATGCTATATAGTCTATAATGTGTTATATAGCTGTTTAATCCGGCCTATAGTCGAGACTATAGAGTCTGATGGGCCCTCTATAGTCAAGACTATAATCTGCTTATAGTGGAAATTATAGTCCGATTATAGTTTGTTCTATAGTCAAGACTATTGCCTGGTCTATAGTTGAGACTATAATCTGTTCTATAGTTCAAACTCTAATCTGTTCTATAATCGAGAATATAATCTGCTCTATAGTCCAGGCTATAGTCTGCTCTATAGTCGAGGCTTTAATCTGCTCTATAGTTGAGAATATAGTCTTATTTAAAAAGTATATTATAGTCTTCTCTATAGTCAAGACTATAGTCTAGATTATAATCTGCTCTATAGTTTCGACTATAGTCTGCTTTACAGTCGAGATTATAGTCTGCCGTATAGTCGGGATTACAGCTTGCTATATATCTAGAATATAAGCTACTTTATGATCTAGATTATAGTCAGCTTTATAGACTGGACTATAGTCTATATATTTAAGATTAATGTGTATATTATAGTGAGCTGTATAATTCGATCTATAATCGAGACTATAGTCAAAACTTCTTCTCTATATACTAGACTAAAGTCTACTCTATTGTATATACTATAGCCCGCTCTAGACAATAGTCTGCTTTATAGTCTAGACTATAACATGCTCTATAGTCTAGACAGTAACCTGCTCTATAGTCTGCTATATAATCTAGACTATATACAGCTGTGTTGTCGGGACAATAGACTGCTCTTTAGTCGAGATGCTCGAGTGCTCTGTATTGTAAACTATAGTCTGCTCTATAGTCAAGACTACAGCATACTCTATAATCTGGATTACAGTCTGTTCTATTCTCTAGACAATAGTCCATTCTATAGTCTAGACAAGAATATATTTTCTCTATATGCATATGTATATAGTTTTCTCGAGACTAAAGTCTCCTCTATAGGATGATCTAAAATTGAGATAGGTTAAGTCTATAGTCGCCTCTATAGTTATCTCTATAGTCAAGACTTTAGTGATATAGACGATATATTTTAGTTATATAGACGAGATATTTTTTCTTTTTATGGCCTATAGTCTGCCCTATAATCGGGACTATAGTCTCCGCTATAGTCTCCTGTCTCAGAAATGAATGTGGGACCATTCTTATGTTAGATTCAAAGCTTAATTTTAAGAATCCTTTTTCATTTAAAGTTATCTTTTAAAGTTTACTAATATAAAACCCTTTTCTGTTTTCTCTCTCTCTCTCTTTACAGGCCAAAGCTTTAGGAAAAGTTCTCTTCGAACAAGTCTGCCGACAATTAAATCTCTTAGAAGCCGATTATTTCGGCCTAGAATATCAAGAGAAATCAACACAAACTAAATATTGGTTAGATTTAGAGAAACCATTAAATCGTCAAGTCGGTCTATCGTTAGTAGATCCCATGTTACGTTTTTGTGTTAAATTCTATACACCAGATCCATCGCAATTGGAAGAGGAATATACAAGGTATAAAATATAATGAAAATGTTTAAAATTTCTCAAAAAAAAATCTTATAATTTTCGAAACATTTCAGATATTTATTTTGTTTACAAGTCAAACGTGATTTAGCCACCGGCAGTTTGCAGTGCAATGAAAATACTGCCGCCATTATGGCCAGCTATATAGTGCAGGCCTCGTGTGGTGATTATGCGGCCGAGGACTATCCCGATCATACGTATTTATCATCCTATCGTTTTGTACCAAATCAAGATGCACCCATGCAAAGGAAAATTATGGAAAATCATAAAAAACATGTGTAAGTATTTGAACCGAAATCGGCGAGGTTCAAAACTTTAGCTAAATAGGGTTTAATTACTTTTGTTAACTTTTCTTTAATAGTGGTCAATCACCAGCCGAAGCCGATTTAAACCTCTTAGAAACCGCCAGACGTTGTGAATTATATGGCATGAAAATGCATCCAGCTATGGATCATGATGGTATGCCATTAAATTTAGCCGTTGCCCATATGGGAATAGCAGTCTTCCAAAATCTAACGCGCATCAATACATTCTCTTGGGCTAAAATACGTAAAATATCATTTAAACGTAAACGTTTCCTAGTTAAATTACATCCTGAGGGTTATGTAAGTTTTTACAAATAGAGGCCTTTTAAAGTAACAATATTATTAATATTTCTCATTTTCTTTCTCTCCCACTCATCTTTTCCAGGGCTATTATAATAATACGGTAGAATTTCTATTTCCTGGCCGTAATCAATGTAAAAACTTTTGGAAAAAATGTGTAGAGAATCATGGCTTCTTCCGTTGTACTGTTGTTCAAAATACACCGCGTCGCAAGACCAGAGTCATGTCAAGAGGCAGTTCATTTCGGTAAGTGTTTTTTTCTCTCTCTCTCTCTCTTTCTCTTTTTCTTTATGTATTATAACTTAATTATACTAATTGAGTTTTTTTCAATTTATTTTTTTTATTTCATTTTGTGAATTATAGTTATAGTGGCCGTACCCAAAAACAAATTATTGATTTTGTTCGTGAAAATTATGTAAAAAGACAAAATTTCCAAAGGTAAGTGTAAGAAGTTATACATTTATTTTCACTTCTAATTATATTTTTTGAAAGTTTTTTCGTTTCCTTTTTTCGTTGAGAAGAACATAAAAAAGATTAATAAAAAGTAAAGTCTTTTAATGAGTAGGAATGGATGTAACAAAAGTATGATTAAAATTTTAATGGTTTTAATAGATAATTATATTTTTTAATTAATAAACTAATATTTATTATTTAAAAAAATCATTAATTAAATAAAAACTTCTATGTCAAATCGGGGTTTTTTATTAGTAGTAATTGATCTTAGTTTATATTTTTCGGGCAATTATTCGATTATCAATTCCTATACTATCCATTGAACGTCGGAACGTCATCTCTTGCTTTAACAAGAGCTCCTTTAAGCTCTCAGATATAATATAAAACAACAAAAAAATCAGCTAGAAAGATTAGTTGCCACTCTTTTTCGATGAATACCCAATGGTAACGAGGTATGTTTCAAACATATCCCGCACTAAGTAGAGACATTAATCGATCATACAAAGATTAGGCGTCTATTGCCTATTCTATACTCTTCCGTATAGACTAGTCTATAGTCTAGTCTATAGTCTAGTCTATAGTCTAGTCTACAGTCTAGTCTATAGTCTAGTCTATAGTCTAGTCTATAGTCTAGTCTATAGTCTAGTCTATAGTCTAGTCTATAGTCTAGTCTATAGTCTAGTCTATAGTCTAGTCTATAGTCTAGTCTATAGTCTAGTCTATAGTCTAGTCTATAGTCTAGTCTATAGTCTAGTCTATAGTCTAGTCTATAGTCTAGTCTATAGTCTAGTCTATAGTCTAGTCTATAGTCTAGTCTATAGTCTAGTCTATAGTCTAGTCTATAGTCTAGTCTATAGTCTAGTCTATAGTCTAGTCTATAGTCTAGTCTATAGTCTAGTCTATAGTCTAGTCTATAGTCTAGTCTATAGTCTAGTCTATAGTCTAGTCTATAGTCTAGTCTATAGTCTAGTCTATAGTCTAGTCTATAGTCTAGTCTATAGTCTAGTCTATAGTCTAGTCTATAGTCTAGTCTATAGTCTAGTCTATAGTCTAGTCTATAGTCTAGTCTATAGTCTAGTCTATAGTCTAGTCTATAGTCTAGTCTATAGTCTAGTCTATAGTCTAGTCTATAGTCTAGTCTATAGTCTAGTCTATAGTCTAGTCTATAGTCTAGTCTATAGTCTAGTCTATAGTCTAGTCTATAGTCTAGTCTATAGTCTAGTCTATAGTCTAGTCTATAGTCTAGTCTATAGTCTAGTCTATAGTCTAGTCTATAGTCTAGTCTATAGTCTAGTCTATAGTCTAGTCTATAGTCTAGTCTATAGTCTAGTCTATAGTCTAGTCTATAGTCTAGTCTATAGTCTAGTCTATAGTCTAGTCTATAGTCTAGTCTATAGTCTAGTCTATAGTCTAGTCTATAGTCTAGTCTATAGTCTAGTCTATAGTCTAGTCTATAGTCTAGTCTATAGTCTAGTCTATAGTCTAGTCTATAGTCTAGTCTATAGTCTAGTCTATAGTCTAGTCTATAGTCTAGTCTATAGTCTATTCTATAGTCTAGTCTATAGTCTAGTCTATAGTCTAGCCTGTAGTCTAGTTTATAGTCTAGTCTATAGTCTAGTCCATAGTCTAGTCTATACTCTAGTCTATAGTCTAGTCCATAGTCTGGTCTATAGTCTAGTCTATAGTCTATTCTATAGTCTGGTCTATAGTCTAGCCTATAGTCTAGTCTAGTCTAGTCTATAGTCTAGGATATAGTCTAGTCTACAATCTAGTCTACACTCTAGTCTATAGTCTAGTCTATAGTCTAGTCTATAGCCTATATTCTATTCTATTGTCTAGTGTTTAGTCAATAGTCTAGTATATAGTGTAGCTTACAGTCTAGTCTGTATCACAAACATATATAGAACCAACTCATTCCTAACGCCAAGCCCCATAGTCACTCCTCTATGGGGTATCTCGGAAACACCACCGTACTTATCCAGTCTTTACCGTGCATCAGTCTTTCGACCGACACTCTCTTCCGCGAAGTTGGGTTGTTACCATAGCCACCAACGTACACACCGAAGAGACCTCTCCAATAACCGAGACAACACAAAGAACGAAACTCTGCTCTACGGGCTACCGGTTTCCGTGGTACAGAATTATGTTGTTCTCTTATTCGACCCCATGTCATATCATTCCAATATAATGCCGAGGATACATCACCAGTCTAAAGCACCTCTTTTTCCGGGATTGCAATAACAACAAGATGGGATCTTTCACCAAGGTATCATGCCCCTGGGGGGACATTCCCATGACTATTGAATCTTTGATAGGCAAGTGAAATGATGCTTATCAAATTTGTGCGAAAATTCTCCTTCTTCTCGGCTTCATTCATGTCTTCTTTTGACTTTTCAGGAATTGAACAATCTGCTTATAACTTAAGTGTCTTCCCGATATGAATGATTCGGGCTAAATTTGCGATTTTCTATTAAGATTGATGCCTTTTTATCATTGGCATTTGAACTTATTTTCTACATTTCTGGGCTTCTCATTAGCAAGAGAAGGTTAGTTTTTCTAAGTCGAGTTTTCTTTCTTTAGAAGCATAATTTTGCTGAAAAGTAACTCTCATTAAAGCCTTTTTATCTAAAAAAATGTCTCTCTTTGAGGACCTTTTTCTTTAGTAGAAATATCTCTTTTTTGCTTTAGAAAAAGTTTCACTATTTGGAAGCATTTATCTTTGGGAAAAAGTTATTGTCTTTAAGAGGGGTTTTCTTTAGAAAAGAGTCTTTTTGAGAGAAAAATATCCTTCATTAAAGAGATATTTATATTATTAGAGAAACATTACACCAGATCACTCCTTATAAGACTTTACTTGAAAATTGCTTTTAATTTTTTTATAAAAAAAAAAAAACAATTTAATTTCTTTTATATAAAACAAAATTTTTAAAACAATGTTTTTTTATATAATTTTCTTATATTATTCATTTTACTACGTGTATCACCTGCATCAAAACCATCAATATGTTTTTGGTTCCTTTTAAATTTAAGTTCAAACTTAATTTTCAAATACAAAATTTTTCTAAAAAAAATACGTTATTTTCCTACCTACAAAAAATACAAACCTGGCTACATAAAAAAATGCAAAATATTGTATGTGTATATTTTTTTTATTCAAAATTTGTGTAATTTATCTATTTTTTAAAACAAATTTTCAAAAGAAAAATCATGTACATAATTAATTTATTTTATGGTGCAAAAAAAAAAGTTCACAAAAAATAAGTTTAAACTGTTATAAGAAAAAAAAAAACAAAAATAAAAAAGCAAAGCAATTTTAGAAAAGAGAAGAGGATTTCTAAAAAAACAAAATAATATATTTAAATTAATAAAAAAAGAAAACTAATTGGTTACAAAGTTTAAAAAAACACAACTTAATTTATTTTTTTTAATTAAAATTAAAATTTTTATTTTTGTTTTTTTTTTTAATTTTCATTTATTTTTCTTTTACTTTATACAGACTGAAAGTGTGTTAAAATTTTTAAATTATTTTTCTATTCTGTTGATTTTCAAAAAACAAATTTTCCACCCAAATGTCCTCCTTAATTGCAATTTGTTAAACTATGTTTAAGTAAATAATTGGCATAATTATTATTAATATTTATAATGTTTTTCATTTAGCTTTAAATATTTTTTAATTTCACATTAATTTGTATAATTTATATTTTTTTTTTTTTTGGTTTTTAATCATTTGAAACATTTGTCATTTGTCTCATGATCATCATGCACATCATTGCACATCTAGATGTTTTCATACATTCATTTTCCCATTCATTCGACAGGACATTTTCCTTTTATATTTAATTGTATGTGTTTGATTGTTTGTACTTGTAGCAAATGTTAGTTTATTATCATCATCAACATCATCGTCAGTCAACCCATCATCCAATGACTCCGAATTTCTTCAACCATTAACTAGTGTGTAGTTATTGTTGTTGTTGCTTTTTTCTTTCGTCCTTATTTAGTCCTTTTTAGATGACACTTGTAATAGTTTCCAAGAGACATTAATATTTTATAGTTTACATATTTACATACATATGTATACTTTAACACGTAGAGTATATACATATGTGTATTTTTACATCCTTTTCTGAGCAAGACCATGTGTGTTTAATATCCTGTGCAGGCATGGAAAACTATTTACTATTCTCAAATTCATTACTATACTCCATAGATACGTCAATAGACTAGGCTATAGATTCGTGAATGGAACTGTCCATAGATTAGTCAATAGTCTAGTCCATAATCTAAACAATGGAATAGTCAATAGATTAGTCATTAAAATTGTCATAGACTAGTCAACAGACCGCTCTATAGAGCGTAGACTAGTCAATAGTCTAGACCGTACTCTAGTAATTAGACTAATCAATAGACCAGTCCATATACGAGTCATAGACTAGCCCGTAGACAAGTCAATAGTCGAGTACGTAGTCTAGTCATTAGACTAATCAATTGACTAGTCCATGTCTAGCCAATTGTTTAGACCACAGATTTGTCAATAGAGTAATCAATAGACTAGACTATTGGATAGTCTAGGGGCTAGTCTATGACTTGTATATGGACTGGTCTATTGATTAGTCTAATGACTAGAGTACGGTCTAGACTATTGACTAGTCTACGGCCTATAGAGCGGTCTGTTGACTAGTCTATGACAATTTTAATAACTGATCTATGGACTAGTCTATTGACTATTCCATAGTCAATAGACTGTCCAATAGACTAGTCCATAGACTAGTTATTAGACTGATCCGTAAGCTAGTCAAGAGAATAGTTCGTAGGCTGGTACATAGACCAGCCAATAAGCTAGTCCATAGACTAGCCAATAGACTAGTCTATAGACTATCCAATTGACTAGTCCATCGACTAACTAATAGACTAATCCATAGGCTAGTTAAAAGACTAGACCGTAAGCTAGTCAATCGACTATTCCATGGACTAGTCCATAGACTTGCCAATAGACTAGTCTATAGACTAACCAATAGACTAGTCTATAGACTAACCAATAGACTATTTCATAGACTAGCCAATAGACTAGTCCATAGACTTGCCAATAGATTAGTCCATAGACTAGCCAATAGACTAGTCCATATACTAGCCAATAGACTAGTCCAAAGACTAGTTAATAGACTAGTCTGTAAGCTAGTCAATAGACTATTCCATAGACTAACCAATAGACCAGTCCATAGACTAACCAATAGACTAACCAATAGACCAGTCCATAGACTAACCAATAGACTAGTCCATAGACTATTTAATAGACTAGTCCGGAAACTAGTCAAGTGACTAGTTCGAAGGCTAATTTACAGACTAGTTAATAGACTAGTCCGTAAGCTAGTCAATAGACTATTCCATAGACTAGTTAATAGACTAGCCAATAGACTTGTTCAAAGAACCAATAGGCTAGTTAATAGACTAATCCGTAACCTAGTCAATAGTCTAGACCAAAGACTATTCAATAGACTAGTCCGTAGACTAGTCCGTAGACTAGTCAAGAAACCAGTTCGTAGACTAGTCCATAGGGTAGTCAATAGACTAGTCCGTAAGCTAGTCAATAGACTAGTCCGTAGTGTAATCAGTAGCTTAGTCCGTAGGCTAGTCAATAGACTAATGCGTGGGCTAGTCAATAGACTATTCCGTAGGCTAGTCAAATGATAAAAATCCCAAAAATTAATACTTTAAACCCCTAAAAAAGTACTTTGTTTTACAAAATTTTATAAATTTTCGAAAATTCCATTTTCCATGCCTGATCCTGCGTGTATTTTTTCTCCTTATTCTTTTTAGTATTTCTCTTTAAACACTTGCTTTTCTCTCTTTCTCTCTCTTGGTTTGTTTACATGTATAGAGTTAATAATTAATAGTTTTTTGTATGTGTTTTTGTGTGTATGTAAATGTATGACCTTTCACCTATACTAGTTGTTGTTATCATTTAAAAAAAATAATACTACTTCATATGTACATACATATATATTATTGTTTTATCTAGCACATTCATTATTCAGTTTTCAATCAGGTGTATACTTTTTCTATGTATTTTATGCTTTATTAGCAAAGTTTTAATAACTTTATAATGGTTTTTTAGTAGTAAAAGTACTTCTTTGTATGTAGTAGTTATTTAGTTATTTAAATTACTCAATGTCGATTTCAGAGGATTTCTGTAGTGGTATCAAAGGTGCAAATAAAAACTTTTAACAGCCTCAAATATAGATTTTATATAACTATTTAAAGACACATTGTTAATTCGCTTTTACTCCGTTATAATGTAATATGGACCCACATTAGTGACTCCAAATTTGGTTATATAATTTTCTTCGAAATGATCTTAAATTTAAAATAATTGGTTCAGATATTTTCTTGTGATTTACAAGTCTATATAATAGTTTATTAACTAAACTACAAATTAGTACACTAACTAGTCTGTTGACAAGTCTATGGGCTAGTCTACTGACTAATCTGCGCTACTATATTGACAATTCATTAACCTGGTTATAGACTAATCTATTGACAAGTCACTGATCAGTAATATAATCCAATTCTATAAAGTCTGATTACCGACAACTATATTAAAGAGCCCCCATAAAAAAATAATAAAAAAAATGTCTTTTCAATCAAGATTAGATAGTTAAGTCCACGATCTCTTAAAATCTGTAAAATTTCCGAAATCAGATAGTTTTTCAACTCCACTATCAAATGTGGAGTCCAAAGTAATTTTCTGAACTAAACTTAATATGAACTAGGGTCAAATGTTTAGCTATTCAAACGATATCCCGGTAGGTCATTTGCATGAGAATCTGTTAAATCATAGAGCGATTAAAATTATATCCAATAGGTTTCCTGTTTGAATCAAAAGTGGCAGATTTTCTAAAATTATAGGAAAATATGTTCCGGGAGATTGTAATCAAACATTCATGTGCTTCAACCATAAATGGCAGGTATCTCACAAGATTTGGACTCACTTTTGCAACGATGTTTGCCCGTTTTTTGAAACCAGCTAGTCGCTAGGATATAATCCAATATAATATAATATAATAAGTGACGACTTTCCATGATGAATTTTAAAAGAAAAGTTGACTTTTTACAATTATTCGAACTTTTTTAATATCGTCTTTCAGGACTCTTCCTTGGAACTGTCTACTGAGTCCTGCGTGTGACTTGTTTTCTAATTATCAACTTTTTAGGTCAAAATACCAATATTTACCTTTCGGTACTTTTTCCTAAAAAGAGATACCATCAGTTATGGACTGAACCGGATTATGCAAATGCTTTCTATTGATATAAGGTTATAGCAAAGGATGTTAGTAACGATAACGAAAGGGATTTGTAAACGATAAATGCCCTTAAGGGGGACCTATTTTAGACCTATTATTATTATTTTCAATAAAACTCATCCTTGAAGAAATATCTATAAATTTAAAAAAAAAGTATGCACAATAAAGAGGTTACGATAAGTGTTTTTAAAGGTTGTCTAAACCGTTAAAATGGATCCATTATTTCACATAACTCCCATACAACTGAGCCCCCAATTAAGGCTCATAATTATATTAGATATACTACTATCTTGCCAAAAATGGTAACTAAGTTTTATCCAAAAACTGATAACCCTGGCGAATTTCGTAATGTTCGGGCCTCCTTTGACCCTAGTCCCCATATAAAGCCCCCTTCAGAAAATGACTTGAAAATTCACTTAGAAACACTAATATCATGATAAAATTCAGCTTAATGAACTTTTATTTAATGATAAATTTATTCAAAAAATGCTATAGATATCGGTCCATATTTGCCCCTAGCCTACAAATAAAGTTTCTTTCGGATGTTTTGCTTCAATTCAACATATCGGAAACATTATTTAGACTTGATTTTAAGATAAAATTCATTTGATGACTTTTAGGCGAAAAATTGGAAAATCATGAGACAATTTTGATCGATCCATCATTGGACTTAGTTCTCAAATAAAGTAAATTTATGAATAATTATTACTTTATAGCGTTATAGAGTATTATAAAGTCCAGCTTTAATGATTATACTTTTGTACTTGTTTAGGTTAACTTATTTGGATATGAGATGACAGATTCTTAATGGAAAATAACTCTGAAGTTTGATTTCATGTTCGATCTGTTATATGTATATGGTGTATATAATAGAAAATCTATGCGTCCTTGACTACTCTAAACTAAATTTTCCATTAGACATTTGTTTTTGTAGTTAGTTTTTGTTATTAGTTTTTTAAACCTTTGATATAATAAAAATTTGTTAATGAATAAGCCCTTTAATGTCTTTCCTTTAATTTCAAATCGGTTATATTGGTCACATATGATTTTTATTATTTTCCTATTATTTTTTTTATTACACTTTTACAACTTTCATTTATTTCTTAATTTTTTTTTCATTACTTTATTGAAAACAAAACCACAATAAACAGCAAACAATTACTTTCATGCAAAAAACCACATTAAATCACAATTTAAAGAAATAAATTAAATCAGTTTAATTAAAATTTAAAAGCCAACAAATAAAAGCAATTTTCTTAAAATTTTAAAGAAAAATTAAATAAAACGAAAAAAACTTAAATGAAAAGATAAATTTGTTTAAGAAAAACGTGGTATCTATCCTCTTGTCTTTTCTTTTCTTGCTGCAGGTCACAATCATTCCGGCAAGGGCCCTTGAATGCAAGTAGCCGAAGTCAATCGCATACATATGTGAACTCCAGCATTTCAGCCAATCCCTTACTCCCAATCGATACCGGTTTGTATTTATTATTTTTGATTTCATTTAATTTTTTCTGCTAATTTTTTTCATATTTTACTTAAAATTTTATAAGTTTTTTATAATTAATAAATAATTAGATTTCAAAAAAAATATTTAATTTAATTATGTATATTTCTAAAAAATTTATTTAATTTACATATACATATATTTTTGTTAATAAAATTTTTAGCAGCCTGGGATTATCGCAATCAATGCAGCGACTCGATGACGCCTTCTCTGACGAAGAGGGGAGCGGATACCTTGGATCGCCAACTAGGCAATCCTACCGACCGCAAGCATTCTCAAGTAATTATATTAATTTCATCTCAAAAATTCTTAAAATCAAAATAATTCTTTATTAACAGGTCACAGCAGCCCAGGTGGAGATTTATCAGACGAAGAATTATGCCTCGGCATCGCCGGACTCGGCGGAACAATCACACCACTCGGCAGCGGTTGCGGCGGACCATCAAATGAATGCGAATCGCTCTGTTTCCCCTCAGGGTCAGCAATCATGGACTTCACCCCAACACAGCAACAACACCAACACTCATCATCTAACACCCCAACAGCAACAACAACGCGCTCAAGATCCGGCTCGTGCGCATCAAAACGATCACAATATCGGTAAGTCGTCTAAAATTTTGTTTCTTTTTTTACTATAGTTTGAAAACTTTCTGAGAGTTTTAAAAGCTGAATTTCTGCAGAATGATATTGAAGCTCCAAGGAAATTTGCAAATTTTTAAATTCTTTGAAAGTGTTCCAACTATTTTAGAATTTATCATATACAAATGTATATCTAGCCAGGACAATTTTTAATTAATTCCACAACTAGTTCTAGAACATGTGATTATAGTCTGTACCTGTTTTAGAGTGGAGTTATAAACTATGATATCGTTTCGCAATTGTCACCTTCGAAATTGGTTCTGGGCAGCGTTATAATTTCAGTCCTACTTCTGTGCAACGTTTCTCGAACCAGTTTTTAATCAAAGATTTTTGTTGCAATTTTTCATCCTAGGAACTGGTTCTAAGAAAGCACGCATATGCCTTTATAGTCTAGTCTATAGTCTAGTCTATAGTCTAGTCTATAGTCTAGTCTATAGTCTAGTCTATAGTCTAGTCTATAGTCTAGTCTATAGTCTAGTCTATAGTCTAGTCTATAGTCTAGTCTATAGTCTAGTCTATAGTCTAGTCTATAGTCTAGTCTATAGTCTAGTCTAGTCTATAGTCTAGTCTATAGTCTAGTCTATAGTCTAGTCTATAGTCTAGTCTATAGTCTAGTCTATAGTCTAGTCTATAGTCTAGTCTATAGTCTAGTCTATAGTCTAGTCTATAGTCTAGTCTATAGTCTAGTCTATAGTCTAGTCTATAGTCTAGTCTATAGTCTAGTCTATTCTAGTCTAGTCCTATAGTCTAGTCTATAGTCTAGGTCTATAGTCTAGTCTATAGTCCCTATTTATAGTCTATTCTATAGTCCCGTAGTCTATAGTCAGTCTATAGTCCTAGTCTATAGTCTATTCTAGTCTAGTCTATAGTCTAAGTTATAGTCTAGTCTATAGTCTAGTCTATAGTCCTAGTTATAGTCTAGTCTATAGTCTAGTCTTAGTCTAGTCTATAGTCCTATCTAAGTCTAGTCTATAGGCTAGTCTATAGTCTAGTCTATAGTCTATTCTATAGTCTAGTCTATAAGTCTAGGTCTATAGTCTAGGTCTATTTCTAGTCTATAGTCTAGTCTATAGTCTAGTCTATGTCTAGTCGATAGTCCCCTATTCTATATCAGTCTATAGTCTAGTCTAAGTCTAGTCATGTCGAGTCTAGTCTAGTCTATAGTACTAGTCTATATCTAGTCTATAGTCCTAGTCTATAGTCTAGTCTATAGTCAGTTTAGTCTAGTCTAATATCTAGTCTAAGAGTCTAAGTCTATAGTCTAGTCTATAGTCTAATCCTATAGTCTATTCTATAGTCTAGTCTATAGTCTAGTCTATGTCTAGTCTAGATTCCTATCTATATTCTAGTCTATAGTCTAGTCTATAGTCTAGTCTATAGTCTAGTCTATAGTCTAGTCTAGTCTAGTCTATAGTCCTAGTCTATAGTCTAGTCATAAGTCTAGTCTATAGTCTAGTCTATAGTCTAGTCTATAGTCTAGTCTATAGTCTAGTCTATAGTCTAGTCTATAGTCTAGTCTATAGTCTAGTCTATAGTCAGTCTATAGTCTAGTCTATAGTCTAGTCTATAGTCTAGTCTATAGTCTAGTCTATAGTCTAGTCTATAGTCTAGTCTATAGTCTAGTCTATAGTCTAGTCTATAGTCTAGTCTATAGTCTAGTCTATAGTCTAGTCTATAGTCTAGTCTATAGTCTAGTCTATAGTCTAGTCTATAGTCTAGTCTATAGTCTAGTCTATAGTCTAGTCTATAGTCTAGTCTATAGTCTAGTCTATAGTCTAGTCTATAGTCTAGTCTATAGTCTAGTCTATAGTCTAGTCTATAGTCTAGTCTATAGTCTAGTCTAGTAGTCTATAGTCTAGTCTATAGTCTAGTCTATAGTCTAGTCTATAGTCTAGTCTATAGTCTAGTCTATAGTCTAGTCTATAGTCTAGTCTATAGTCTAGTCTATAGTCTAGTCTATAGTCTAGTCTAGTTCTAGTCTATAGTCTAGTCTATAGTCTAGTCTATAGTCTAGTCTATAGTCTAGTCTATAGTCTAGTCTATAGTCTAGTCTATAGTCTAGTCTATAGTCTAGTCTATAGTCTAGTCTATAGTCTAGTCTATAGTCTAGTCTATAGTCTAGTCTATAGTCTAGTCTATAGTCTAGTCTATAGTCTAGTCTATAGTCTAGTCTATAGTCTAGTCTATAGTCTAGTCTATAGTCTAGTCTATAGTCTAGTCTATAGTCTAGTCTATAGTCTAGTCTATAGTCTAGTCTATAGTCTAGTCTATAGTCTAGTCTATAGTCTAGTCTATAGTCTAGTCTATAGTCTAGTCTATAGTCTAGTCTATAGTCTAGTCTATAGTCTAGTCTATAGTCTAGTCTATAGTCTAGTCTATAGTCTAGTCTATAGTCTAGTCTATAGTCTAGTCTATAGTCTAGTCTATAGTCTAGTCTATAGTCTAGTCTATAGTCTAGTCTATAGTCTAGTCTATAGTCTAGTCTATAGTCTAGTCTATAGTCTAGTCTATAAGTCTAGTCTATAGTCTATTCTATCGTCTAGTCTATAGTCTAGGTCTAATAGTTATTAGTCTAGTCTATAGTCTAGTCTAATAGTTAATCTATAGTCTAGTCTATAGTCTAGTCTATAAGTCTAGTCTATAGTTAGTCTATAGTCTAGTCTATAGTTCTAGTACTATAGTCTAGTATTTATATAGGTCTAGTCTATAGTCTAGGTATAAGTCTAGTCTATAGTCTAGTCTATAGTCTAGTCTATAGGTCTAAGTCTATAGTCTAGTCTATAGTCTAGTCTATAGTCTAGTCTAAGTCTAGTCTATAGTCTAGTCTATAGTCTAGTCTATAGTCTAGTCTATAGTCTAGTCTATAGTCTAGTATATAGTCTAGTCTAGTCTAGTCTATAGTCTAGTCTATAGTCTAGTCTATAGTCTAGTCTATAGTCTAGTCTATAGTCTAGTCTAGTCTAGTCTATAGTCTAGTCTATAGTCTAGTCTATAGTCTAGTCTATAGTCTAGTCTATAGTCTAGTCTATAGGTCTAGGTCTATAGTTCTAGTCTATAGTCTAGTCTATAGTCTAGTCTATAGTCTAGTCTATAGTCTAGTCTATAGTCTAGTCTATAGTCTAGTCTATAGTCTAGTCTATAGTCTAGTCTAGTCTAGTCTAGTCTAGTCTATAGTCTAGTCTATAGTCTAGTCTATAGTCTAGTATATAGTCCAGTCTATAGTCTAGTCTATAGTCCAGTCTATAGTCCAGTCTATAGTCCAGTCTATAGTCCAGTCTATAGTCCAGTCTATAGTCCAGTCTATAGTCCAGTCTATAGTCCAGTCTACAGTCGAGTCTATAGTCCAGTCTATAGTATAGTTGAGAAGTATCCGAAAATATGTTAAATCGAAAAAATTAAAAATAATGTTCCACAGAACCGGTCTCAGAAGTAATGGCGCCATCACAAATTCCAAATTTTCCGTTCAAAAACCAAAGTACTACTATTTTCACTCGTTCTAAAAGTAGTTAGTTAGGAACAAATTCAAAAATTGTTCCTAAATATTTTTCATTCTTAAAAAATTTTATTTTATCCCAAAAATTTATTTCAATATAATTTGCAGTTTCTTCGTTTATTTACTAGCGTTGTGTATAATTTTCTTAAGTTTAATATTTTTTAAAAAATATTAAAAAAAAATATTTAAATTTTATGCAAAACTTTATCGGTTTTTTAAAGTTTTACGTTTAAAGTGTTTGTTTTTTTTTTGTGTTGTTGAAAACCTCTAGTGAATTTTGAGTTCTTAAAGTGTTAAAAAAATATATTTTTATAATTAAATAATTAAGCATGCCACCTTATCTTGAGTTACAAGTGTTTTAGAAAATTTCATTTTATAAGTTCAATATTTATGGTTTGTATTACTAAAAAACGATATAAAAAGCATGAGCAACTGCCCCAAACCAAAAATGTTAAATATATTAATTTAACTGTTTTATATGATTTTATTTTTTTATTATTAAAAAAAAAAAAACAAATAAACATGTCTTGCTGGAAAAAACAACATTAGCTCTGAGCCACTTGTCCCACTTATACAGCAGCAACACCCCTCGTCGAGTCTCAGTGGCCTCGCAGGCGTATGTCCCTGTGTCGCCGCAACTCAACAATGTCAACACCATCAACAACAACAACAGCAGCAATCATTACAGTCTGCGCACTATGCAGGCCACCACCAATACGGTGGCTCTCTCAGCGGATCTCAGCAGCTCTATGGAATTGGAACAGGAGGAGGGGGAGGAGGAGGAAGTGGAGGAGGAGATGGAAGAACCCTTACAGGTCCAGGCTCAAATGCAGGCGGAATTGGTGGAATCGGATTTGCCCGAGGAGGAAGTGGATTCGGACTTGACACAATCTACCACCAATCGGGAGAGTATGCAATCGGCGGTGGCAACAATAATTGTCCCTCCTCCGCCGCATCGGTTACCGGAGTCCCCATCTCAAGCTGTCACCCCCCTTCATTATAGCAATACCAATTATTCGATGTCTAAACACAACATGTTAAATAACAATGCAACCTCTACAGAAACCGAAACAGACAACATTATCTACACCGACATCAACGATATCGGTCATTATAAGTATCCTGACTTCAATACCGCCAAAATGGAGAATAAAATCAACAACAGTGAGACTCTTAATCTCAACGATCGCAATGACATCTATGCTACCGTTAATCGTAAAACAAAATCCAAGACCCGTGAGAAACACTTCTCTGATGAGTTCATCGATGAGTCCATTTTACAGTATACACGTTCGAAACAGTTGGGTATGGCCGCCGATATACGCATGCCTTTGAGTTGTACTACTTTGGCGGAACCTCAGGAACCGCAAACATTTTCCAGTTTAAATTATCAATATCATAACGATTTAAATCATCCCTCGGACTCTTCTTCCTCTTACTTTGGCACTGGCTTTAATACTAAAAAGTATGCCACAACTACAAAGGCAGATCGGGTAAAATTGGCCTTCTCTGACAACTATCTAACACCCTCTGTGGACTCACAAAGTTCTGCGTCTGGCGCTAATATGCCACGACATACTCATTCTTTGCCTAGAAACTCCGAATTATCGGGAGTAGATTCCGTTGACTCGTATGACAGTCACTATTTGACCCATCATTCTATAGGTCACTTACCCAAAACCTCGAATATTGGACAACAAATCACAGGCTATAGGTTGTATCACGCCCAAGATATACCCAAATCGCAGGTATTAGTAGATGATCGTAGTTCTTCCGGTTCGCCGCTAGATCGTTTTAAGACTTCTTCCGAAAAGTTAGAATATCAAATGTCTTCTTCTAATCTTTACTCCACTGCTTCGTATAACAAGAACGGTACCGAACAGGAAGACGAAGGCGATGACGACGTAGAAGACGAAATAGATGTTGAAGTTGATGACGACGACGATGACGATGAAGAAGGAGAGGAGAATATATACGACCAAGTCGAGAAGGAATCTTGGTTGAAAAGCTCTTCTTGCAAAGACCTATATGATTTTTCACATTACGATCGTGAAAAATCCAAACCAATGACAGCTTTTGATAAAGATTTCTTCTCATTTAATCGCATCGATTCTCCAGTTACCCGTTATGATGACTCTCGCCACTCTTTATATTTTACCAAAAATCATTCAATTGATGCCACCCAAGATGTTTCACCTTTGACGCATTCAAAGGTCTACTCCTCGAGTTATCCGGGTAGTACATACAATACCCAAGAACATCAGGCTCATCATAGACGGGGCTATGGTCATCATGTTGACTACTGTGGTTCTCAAGATGATATATCACAAGATAGCTATGAGCTATTGGAGAAATATGATATTGATTTCTTTAGTGGTCGTCGACGCTCCGAAGATCATATGCGTTCTTGTTCCTTAGATTCGGGTAACTACATACCCACAGACGATGAATCAGACATTGAACAGCATAAGTATAGATCCGCCATGGATGTGAAATGTAAATCGGCAGCAGAGTTAATGAATGAAATTTGGGATTCGGAAGATCCTAGATATTTGCCTCGCGAAAAGTTAAGTGTTAAATCGGATGGTCATTTTTATAAGAAAATCATAGGTACTCTATCACGCACCTCGAGTAATGAGAGTAGGTCTGAGATATATGAAACTAAGATTTCCAGAAGTTCAGATTCTAGCAAAAAATCACGTGATAGTCTTTATCATACCGATAGCAAAAAGTCTAGGGAAACTACGAAAAGTAAAACTTCAGTGGCTTCGAGTCAAGACTCCAAGGAGTCATTGGTAGGAGATTATTTGGGTAAAAACTATGAAATGCCCACTACGACAGGTAAGAAGTATAGACATCTGAGTAAGAAAGAGAAATATGAAAAGTTTTTGCAATCTAGTCAGGAGTCAAAAAGTGACTATTATGATGCGGTCGAGGCAGTGGAAACAGAAAGTTTATGTGGCAGACCTAAGGTTAAGTCACATGACTGTCTGCTTTCCGATACACATGGCTCTTCGGCTAATAGCTCATTTTATGACAGCCGTGATGTTTATTCCACGTTTCCAAGCAATAAATCAGCCAAAACATCGAAGGTTCATTCCATCAGTTTGCAAAATGTAGAAATCGAAAGAAATTCCAAATCTTTTAGCTCTAGATCACCAGATTCGGCAAATACCCCTAAGAAGAAGGAAGAAAAAGAAATACAAACTAATGATTCCATTGATCAAACGGCACCCTTTAAGAAATCTGATTCGCAGTCTTGTAAGATATCCTCTTTTAGACGTAGGTCGGACAGTGAGAATATATTTAGTTTTGATCGTGATCGTATAGAATGTTTACAAAATTATGGTAAACAATGGGAGTCGCCCGGTAAAGAAGAGAGAACTAAACAAAGTCCCGAGTATCCGTTAACACCCGAACTGGTGTCCGAGTTCGAGAAACAACAGGCCAGAGCTAAAAATCAAATCATTACACGCAAAGAGGAACTAATTGCAAAGACACATTTTGAGGAGTATAATCCCATTATGGTGCCTTTGAATTACAGCCATGCCACCGTTGAACGGACCAAAAGTGATCCCAATTCACTGGCAAATCGCAATCGATTGGGTAGTAATTCGAGACGTCATGTCTTAATGCATCAGAAATCTATTGATTTGACACCAGCCGATTCTAGTGATGAGGACTATATTTACAAACAAATACCAAGTGCTCCTCCCTTGTGTAAGGCCCATGGTAATTTCGAAATGCCCAAATGTTATGATTCTCCAGTCAAAACACAAGATATACCCAAAATGGGTTTCGAAATGCCCAAATCATTCTTCCGCGAATACGAAAGACGTTTTACTAAGGTACTAAAAGAAGACATACCGTATGTGTTACACAAGCGACATGTTATGAATGGCACTGCTCCCTCACCGAGTGAGAAGAAGCACACTAAACCCAAATCTCCTAAATCACCAAAATCACCCAAGTCTCCCAAATCCCCTAAATCGCCGAAATCTCCCAAAGTGGATGCCAATAAGGGATTACAAGCTCAAGAAGCCGACTTTTTACCCGACATCCTAGACAGTCTTTTACCGGCAGAAACCAAAGAATTTTTATTCACCCAAAATATCGATCTTTCTAAGGTGGATCCTATTACACTGGAAGTGGACAAAACCATACCCATTATACAACTATCCTCACCCACTAAACGCGATATAACCAAACAAATTGAACCTTCCTTACTGGAGAAACTTAATAAAAAACTCAGTCAAATTGAATCAGATTCAGCCACCAGTTCACGTACAGAAAGTTTGCAGCAACAGAAAAATAAATTAGAACAAAAACAAATGGAACTTATACAAAGTTTAAGACAAGAATTACAGGCCAATGCCCGTAAGTCATTGAAGGCCAGAGTTATACCAAAAACAAAGGTATCGGGCAAACCCAAAAAGGGTAAAACACGCATAACTTCATTTTCCTCCGATGATGAAAGTCTAGATTCAGATGATGTATTTGGCTCGGCCGAGGCTATACCAGATCGTTTGGAATTTTCACCACCACAATCGCGCAAAGAAATAGAACCCATTTTGAGAATAGAACAGAGTCGTTTGATATCTGCTGCCTGGGGTAGAGGACAAACTATGAGCTCTACCGAAATCGAGGGCTCACCACCACAGTGTCGACGTTTGGCTGAATTGGAGAGTCGTTATCATACTCAAAAGCTAGATCCACAATATGCCAATGCCACAGAGCTAAGAAGAATTTCCGAACGTTCTATTTCAATACCCTCCTCGGAGGATGAACCTCACATGCCAATACGTAATCGCATGGATGAGTGCACCAATGATTATCAACGCAACGAAAATATACCGTCACCAATTTTAGAACATAACGAATTTTTCCGCAGCAATGATGATATATACGAAACTTGTCATGAGGAAAAAATAACCGAATCCGATATTGACTATACACTGAAAAAGAAAACCTCGCCAAGAACAGAATTTCCTAAATCTAAAGTTAAATTGATAGAAGAAATTATAGATTCTTCTATGGTAATGAGGACAAAGGGTCATGCACCGATTTTATTCGCTCATGCACGTTTAAATCTATCCGAAGGTTCGGTATCACTGCAAAGACAAAAGGCTACACTGGAGTCGCCCACGACAGAAAGACGCACAAAGAGTTTAGATACTCCAGTCATTTCACTTCACAGACTACCACCCATGAATGCTTTCTCTTCCAAAGATGATACTGTAGGCTTTGAAGAAGAAGCCGAAATTTTAGAGGAAAAATCCTTGGAACGTGTTAAACCTCAACAAGATGATGATACAGCCGACAGTGTTCACTCCTGTGCTGGTTCTATACCAACTCAGACTACTTACGCTTCTATAGGCAATGATTCTATACTCAATACTATAACCATAGATGATGAGGAAATAGAGTTACTGAATAATTTGAAATTTATAGAGAAAATTGCTTTACAGGGTGTTAAAATCAAAGATAAAAAGAAATCGAAAATGAAACTAAAGAGTGGTGATCATTTAATTTTGAATATACCCAAATACAGATTTACCGATTGGTCTCCTTATAGTTCGGCTAATAGTTCCCGTAAAACTTCTCCTGGAGTGTCCAGAGCCAGTAGTATTGAGAGTACTGGCAAAGGAAAACTAAAGTTGGCATTGGGAGAAGGTGGTATTAAAATAAAAACTGGTATCTCAAGATCTCGTCCAGAATCACGTAGAACAAGTGCTGACGATATTAAGAAAGACGGTGGAAAGGCTAAGAAAACTAGCCCCAAAGAAAGGCCGCGTTCTATAGAAACAAGACGTTTGAGCAAGGATAAGAGTAAGAGCCAAGAGGAGACAGAGGCTGATATTGCCAAGCGTAAGGAGAGACAACAGAAGTTGTATGAATCGGCCATGAAACAAACCATTACCATGTTAAGCCCAGTCAAGGACACCTTACCACCGTTCCCTGCACCGGAAGACAAAATTCTCGTTAAAACTGAAGGCGACAAAATAATTATAGAAACTGAATTCAAAAGCAAAGCCGAAGATCATGTTTTGATAGCTAAAGCTCCCCGCAAGCTTGATAATTCCCTGGTAAAATTCAGTCGTAGCTTTGATGAGGGACGCAGCCCTGATAAACTGGAGAAAGCTAGTCGTAGCTTTGAGGATCGTAATAAATCATTTGAGGATTCAGAAAAATCCGATGTACCCGATGACATGGTCATTAAGTCACCCAAGAAAATAGCCAAGAGCCAGGAAATAAAACAAAAAATAGAAGGTCCTGTTATACATCACAAGAAAATCGATGGTAAGTCGAGTAGTTTGGAAAAAACTCAAACGGAACATCACTACTTGGGCACAGATGTTAAGGCGCGCAGTTTGGACGATAAAAAACAGACACAAACGGAAACCAAAAAACCAGAAGAGAAACCTGCTATACGTAGCGCCATTGGCGATAGACGTATGTTTGCTCATCAATATAATGTCCAAGAAGATATAGATATGCAGGCGGTTATATCCGAAAGAAGATCTCTGGAAATACTTAAACGATCATTACCCTCTGAGGATACGAGAGATAGTGATGGTGCTTACAGTCGTAAACCCTCGACTGCAGATAGTTTAGATTCGTTTGTCTCGGTAGATGATTCACATTCGCCAGCTAGTAAATCTCCAGTGCCACCAGTAGAAGGTGGTTATCCGCACAGAGTGCCGACCATAGAATGTGAAGAAGCCTCCATAGAAGAAGATGACAGTTCAAGACATCTTAAGGTATCACGTTTAGATACCAATCGTTTGAGTTTAGATCGTAGTCGCAGTGATGAAACTGGTTCTTGGATGACCGTGGAATGTGATGAATTTGTGGGATCAGATACATCGGAAAATGAACCACGCACCTTAGAACCAGATCGCAATGTTTTAGAAACACAAGCCACTTTAGAAGATGCTATACCCCTAGAATATTCCAATTGTGCAACACCTACATCTGATTTGAATATATTGGTGACCCCACCCAATACCAGTCCCATGGTGGAAAAATCGGTAATAGAAACCTTTGAAAAACAAGAAGAAAAAACCGAACATAAACGCAAATTAGAAAAACAAAGTGACAAATCCAAAAGTTCTGATTCCTGGACTAGTGGCGAAAAAGATGTAAGTCCTGCTAGAGGGGAAAAAGGTGATTGGAGTTTGTCTGTGAGTGGTGGTAAAGAAAAAAGTTCAGTTGAGGAGGAATCCAGCGTCAGCTGTTCCATAGCACGACCTTTAGGTATTTCACAAGATTTTGGCGATTTAGAAGCTAAAAAATGTTTGGAACTAAAACAAAAAATGCTTAAATTAGAAGTGGGTTCCCAAGCCGTAACCTCTGACAGTAAAGTACAATCGCCCACTAGTCCCTCATCGTCAAGAGATGCTACGCCTACCAATGAAACAGTGGCAGAAAATAAAATTATTATACGCAAACCCTCAACGCCAACATTGGAAAAGCAAAGCCCTATTGACTTGGGTACCAGTACGGAATCTTATTTGGATCCCATTGAAGAGAAAATTGCTAAAATCCTACAAAGACCAGAGGATACGGAATCTAGTTCTGGTAGTTCGAAGAAACCACCCAAAATAGAAAAACCTGTTCGCAAGCTGGCAGTGGCCAAGGCTGAGGGAGAAAAGACCGCCAAATCTGGTAGTAGTTCCCAAGAATCCAAATCTAGCTTTGATTCAAAGGGGTCCTTAAGTGTAGAATCCCGAGGTTCCTTTGAAACTGAAAGTAGCTCTGGATCTATGGGAGCGGCTCATCGAAGAGGCGAACTGCAAATGAAAGAACAACAATCCACCTGGAAACCATTTACCATTGAGAGCAGCAATAGCTCTAGTACCGATGATCCTTGGCATCATGTTGAAACCGATGGCTATGAACGTTATGATGCCAATAATCCACTGCGTGATTCTTCGGATAGTGAGTTTAAGGAAGTGTCACCGGATGATCAAAAAGAAAGTGATACCAGTTTCCAAGATGAACTTAACGATTTTCCTACCACTTTTGGTTATCCAGCAATGACGAGTACCTTAAATGGTATAGGTGTCAATCCAACAGATATTATTGGTTATAGTTCTGGCTTTACTTTGGGTAGAACACTCTCTAGGATCTCAGAACGTAGTACGGCTTCGGAAAAGTCCAGTATGGAAGATGATGTCAGCAAGGCCTCAACACATTCGGTTAGTATGCGTGATGAATCGGTTGCGTCGACGGATCATCAACCCAGTTTAAGTTCAGATTCCAGAAGTAATACAAATCTAGCTTATATATCGGATGCAGATCGTAGGACTTCTGCTGAGATGCCAGAAATACCCTGTGACTCCGCTACGGGAGATCGTTTGTCTAGTATTGGCAGTTTTAACGAACCCAAATCGCCCACCGTGATAACTGGTAGATTCTCCGTAACTCAGGTGGATGGAGAAGGTGAAGATCGTCACACTTTAATGTGTTTATCCAATGCTGGTAGTCAGGATTCCGAAGACTGGCCTTTACCCGAAATACCATTTGATCATGTGCCTGTAAAACCAGAAGATTCTATGTATCAAATGCCGGATTTAGATAAACCAGTGCCTAAGACTTTCTGTTGGAAGGCCAGCATGTCATTCCAGTCGCAGGACTCACAAGATTGGCCTTCACCACCCTCCAGTGCGATGGAAACTCCTGTGGTGGTAGAAGACATTGAAACATTTTATGCATCTGAGGCTCAAAACGCTGATCAAATTATGATTGATTCCTTTACAACTACCGATAGGACAGATGAGGATGATGATAAATTATCTAGTGAAGATTTTCCCATTACACCACCCGATGTGGCCAAGGTATTACCTTATGAAGATACTGCTTACTTAATGTCTTCAGCATTCGAGGATAAAGATTTTGGCAGTGATGATTTACAACATGATACACCCACTTGTTTAAGTTCCACTCTAAGCGCTGCTTCTTGTTTATCCAATTCGTTCAATGTTACCTGTTCTTCTTCACCCAAGTCTCAACAGATTAGTCCTTTACGCAAAGACTCAAGTCCCGAATCGGTAATAATGTCACAACCTACACGATCGCCAGCCCCAAGAAGTCCCATCTCAGAGGATGAACTATTCTCAAGTGATGATGTCTTTATGCCGGGAACTATAAGAGTGCAACTATCGCCAGATGAAACTAGAACCAACGAATATATAAGAAAACTTTCACGAGGTTCTAATAATTCTGACACATCTATAGATGATATACTTTCAGCTTCAGGCGGTACTTATATGGAAGATCAAACTACTGTTAGGCGAAACTATGAACCACGCCTCAGTACTGGAAGCTGTAAAAAATGTAGTCATTCTAGCCATTCCGAAGAAGAAACCAGTTCGATTGGTACCGATTTAGATGGCACAGTACGCATGGGTCTGCAGCAAAAGAAATGCACTCACAGCTCTCATTCTGAGGATACTTCTATTGGTCTAAGTATATCGGAATGGTCTACTGGAACGAATACGGTCAGGCAATATGCCAATCTTTCAGGATCAGACAGCTTATCAGCAGTATCCACGCATTCTTGTGCTAAATCGGAAAAATCAAATCATACCAAGTCAAGCATGAGTTCTATTAACAAATCAGCTGAGAGTCTCAATGAACAAAGTAATAGTTTTTCGAATAAATTTTCAGGAGATAATGGTTCTTCGGATGGTTTACGTTATGATATTTTATCAAATTCTGAAACTGATAAAATGTCGGAGACAACTTCGGCCACCAAAAGTGATGACACCACATTGACCCTAACCGAAATGGCTCACACCATTACCGAGTGGTCTACATCTAGCAGTCGTACTTTAGTGGGTGCTGCCCCAGGAGAAACTCAACAAGGTGCTGATCAAAGAGGTAATCGTAGAGGTAGTTTTATAGATTATCAACCTTTAAAACAACATAAAGTAGGTAGTAAAAAATCTCCATCAGAAGAAAAGCGTGGATCTTTGCCACAAGTTCATCGTAGAAGCGGCAGTAATGGTAACCAAAGAACCAGCGTAGAAGATTTGGTACAAAGGACATCACCACCTAAGACTAGTGAACAGGTCAGACCAGGAATGCCGGTAAGAATAACGGGTAAAGATGACATGACCGAAACGAATGCAGCACGCAAGCGTAGATCTCTAGAAATGATGTCTAAGCTATATCAAAGTCAAGAGATCTGTTCTGAAAGTGAATCATTTGTGGAACGTCTGTATGCTCCTAGTGAAAAACTAACGGAACGCTATCAAAGTCAAGAATTTGTACCATTACATCAATCTCAGCCACAGACTTCTACACAAAGCGTAACCAAACCCCCAAAAGGTAAAGCCCCTCAACCTCCCACAAAACCCAAAGCTCCCCAACCCCCTATCAAACCCAAAATGCAAGTAACCCAACCCCTCATGCAAGCCTTACTCAAACACATGAAAACTCCCGGTGTAGCTGAAGCAGCTGCGGCCAAAGCTGCCGAGGAGGAGCAACATCCCCCACAGCCTGAAGTAAAACCCAAACAACCCCCACCTATCCCTGCAGTACCACCCATAACATCTCCTAGTGATTTACCTCAAACAGTAGGTCCTCCTGGAGAAAAACCTTTAGCAAAACATCATAGTTATGATGACAAAACCTTGTCTAAGTCGCAAATACGTGAATATAAAACGAACAAGCTAAGACAATCGAATTCATTCCATGAACACATGTTGTCACAATCACAACAATCATCTTTGGAATCAATGCCAACCCGCATAGACGAGGAATCGTCTTCGGTGGGTGGAGGCACAAGTGGTGCCTCCTCAGCCACAACAACGACTACCACTGTTAACAGTGAAAATACAACGAGTACCGAAAATTCGTCACCAATGCTGCCAACTAGAGCCGAAAAATTAATTAAATGTTCACCCTACTACTCGAGTAGCTTAAGCTCCGAATCACCACCCAATCAATTGATACAGAAACCACCACGTAAGAGTTCGATAACACGTACACCTATGGTCAAGAGTCCACCCAGTGGCAATGACACCGACAGCTCCATCGATGTACGTGCCCAAGATCCCAAACTACGTACCAGAGGTTATCGCAAGAAACGTCAAATTACCGCCAAACGTATACGTTCCTCCGATCGTACTTTGGTGGAGCAGGAAAGTTCAGAATGTTCGGAAGGTTATATGCCAGAAATGGATTCTGGAGGTTCTGACCCTTCCTACCGACATGAATACTACGAATTCGATGAGGAATTGGAGGACCACGAACAGGAAACCGACGAATACGACGATTATCCTCACTATTCGGGTGTGGCCTTTTCATCTACATCTTCAGCATTTGAAAGTTTAGACATGACTGATAATGTAGATGAAATGGGCTTTCCACGCTACGATCGTTTGGGTCACATAACCAATCCCATGTATCAATCCATGCAACAGCAGCAAATGCGCACAATGCCTGTAAGTAAACCACAACCGGCAAACCATCCTATGCCTCCGTCGACGGGGCAACCCATTAAACCGGCACGCACCAAAAAACGCCAATTAAAACGTGAAGACTCCATTATTGGCACACATCAATCATCAGCACAATATCACGGTAGATCCTATTGTAATCCCGAAGAGAGTGAAGTAGAATCGAAAGCTGGTCTCTCCGATGACATGGCCAATAGTAGTGAAGATAGTAGTAGTTTTTATCATACCACTGGCACCATTAAACGTAATGGCGGAGGTGGTGCCATGGGTAGTAGTGGATCTAGATCAGTAATAGCTAGTGGAGGAACAACAGGTTGTACTAGTAGTCAACAGGTTAACCAGGCAACTGCTGGTGACTTGGAATTACCCTATCCCGACTTTCTTTCCGATTATGAAACCGAACCTATAGAATATGAACGTTTTGCTTGTGGTCTGGATATACGTGTAGATCCACCACCTAAATTTCATGATTCCGATGATCTAAGTGATCAGTAAGTAATCTAAGAGATTCGTTCGTTAATGAGAAGATATTAGATTTTTAGGTATATAAACACAAAGTTAACCACAGTTTTACTAATCAAAAATTAATCATAGATGCGATATACATACTTACATAGATTCAACAGTTTTTTTGACTAGAATTAATAATAACGATACTCATCCTATAACCCAAAAATAGTAGACAATTTGCCTTAGGCAGGTGTGAAAAGATAAAAAATTGTATGTCGAACGAAATAAGATTTTTATTGTAGAATCAAACATTTGGGATGTATTAACCATACGAAAAAAAAGTTGGTAGTATTCTTTCAAAAGAAATATTTAGGTTGTGTTTTTTAGAAGTTTTCAGCGACATAGTTATAAAGAAACGAAAATAAGAGAAGGTTTAAGGTGGCTCCAATTTTTAACACGAAGTTATTTTCAAACCGATATCAGAAGTTTAATACGAAGGATTCGAATGTTTAATTGTCCCAGTTCAGTTCTATGTTATGGTCAATTTAGTCAGTGTGTTCAGTTCAGTTCTGTCAGTGCTCGTCAGTTCTAGTTCAGTTTAGTTCAGTTCTAGTCAGTCAGTTCAGTTCAGGTTCTAGTTCAGTTCTGTTCAGTTCTAGTTCTCGTTCAGTTCTAGTTCAGTTCTAGTTCAGTTCTAGTTCAGTTCTAGTTCAGTTCTAGTTCAGTTCTAGTTCAGTTCTAGTTCAGTTCTAGTTCAGTTCTAGTTCAGTTCTAGTTCAGTTCTAGTTCAGTTCTAGTTCAGTTCTAGTTCAGTTCTAGTTCAGTTCTAGTTCAGTTCTAGTTCAGTTCTAGTTCAGTTCTAGTTCAGTTCTAGTTCAGTTCTAGTTCAGTTCTAGTTCAGTTCTAGTTCAGTTCTAGTTCAGTTCTAGTTCAGTTCTAGTTCAGTTCTAGTTCAGTTCTAGTTCAGTTCTAGTTCAGTTCTAGTTCAGTTCTAGTTCAGTTCTAGTTCAGTTCTAGTTCAGTTCTAGTTCAGTTCTAGTTCAGTTCTAGTTCAGTTCTAGTTCAGTTCTAGTTCAGTTCTAGTTCAGTTCTAGTTCAGTTCTAGTTCAGTTCTAGTTCAGTTCTAGTTCAGTTCTAGTTCAGTTCTAGTTCAGTTCTAGTTCAGTTCTAGTTCAGTTCTAGTTCAGTTCTAGTTCAATTCTAGTTCAGTTCTAGTTCAGTTCTAGTTCAGTTCTAGTTCAGTTCTAGTTCAGTTATAGTTCAGTTCTAGTTCAGTTCTAGTTCAGTTCTAGTTCAGTTCTAGTTCAGTTCTAGTTCAGTTCTAGTTCAGTTTTAGTTCAGTTCTAGTTCAGTTCTAGTTCAGTTCTAGTTCTAGTTCAGTTCTAGTTCAGTTCTAATTCAGTTCTAGTTCAGTTCTAGTTCAGTTCTAGTTCAGTTCTAGTTCAGTTCTAGTTCAGTTCTAGTTCAGTTCTAGTTCAGTTCTAGTTCAGTTCTAGTTCAGTTCTAGTTCAGTTCTAGTTCAGTTCTAGTTCAGTTCTAGTTCAGTTCTAGTTCAGTTCTAGTTCAGTTCTAGTTCAGTTCTAGTTCAGTTCTAGTTCAGTTCTAGTTCAGTTCTAGTTCAGTTCTAGTTCAGTTCTAGTTCAGTTCTAGTTCAGTTCTAGTTTCAGTTCTAGTTCAGTTCTAGTTCAGTTCTAGTTCAGTTCTAGTTCAGTTCTAGTTCAGTTCTAGTTCAGTTCTAGTTCAGTTCTAGTTCAGTTCTAGTTCAGTTCTAGTTCAGTTCTAGTTCAGTTCTAGTTCAGTTCTAGTTCAGTTCTAGTTCAGTTCTAGTTCAGTTCTAGTTCAGTTCTAGTTCAGTTCTAGTTCAGTTCTAGTTCAGTTCTAGTCAGTTCTAGTTCAGTTCTAGTTCAGTTCTAGTTCAGTTCTAGTTCAGTTCTAGTTCAGTTCTAGTTCAGTTCTAGTTCAGTTCTAGTTCAGTTCTAGTTCAGTTCTAGTTCAGTTCTAGTTCAGTTCTAGTTCAGTTCTAGTTCAGTTCTAGTTCAGTTCTAGTTCAGTTTAGTCAGTCTAGTTCAGTTCTAGTTCAGTTCTAGTTCAGTTCTAGTTCTAGTTCTAGTTCAGTTCTAGTTCAGTTCTAGTTCAGTTCTAGTTCAGTTCTAGTTCAGTTCTAGTTCAGTTCTAGTTCAGTTCTAGTTCAGTTCTAGTTCAGTTCTAGTTCAGTTCTAGTTCAGTTCCTAGTTCAGTTCTAGTTCAGTTTCTAGTTCAGTTCTAGTTCAGTTCTAGTTCAGTTCTAGTTCAGTTTTAGTTTCAGTTCTAGTTCAGTTCTAGTCAGTTCTAGTCAGTTCTAGTTCAGTTCAGTTCCGGTTCTAGTTCAGTTCTAGTTCAGTTCTAGTTCAGTTCTAGTTCAGTTCTAGTTCAGTTCTAGTTCAGTTCTAGTTCAGTTCTAGTTCAGTTCTAGTTCAGTTCCTAGTTCAGTTCTAGTTCAGTTCTAGTTCAGTTCTAGTTTCAGTTCTAGTTCAGTTCTAGTTCAGTTCTAGTTCAGTTCTAGTTCAAGTTCTAGTTCAGTTCTAGTTCAGTTTCTAGTTTCAGTTCTAGTTCAGTTCTAGTTCAGTTCTAGTTCAGTTCTAGTTCAGTTCTAGTTCAGTTTCTAGTTCAGTTCTAGTTTCAGTTCTAGTTCAGTTCTAGTTCAGTCAGTTCTAGTTCAGTTCTAGTTCAGTTCTAGTTCAGTTCTAGTTCAGTTCTAGTTCAGTTCTAGTTCAGTTCTAGTTCAGTTCTAGTTCAGTTCTAGTTCAGTTTCGTTCAGTTCTAGTTCAGTTTAGTTCAGTTCTAGTTCAGTTCTAGTTCAGTTCTAGTTCAGTTCTAGTTCAGTTCTAGTTCAGTTCTAGTTCAGTTCTAGTTCAGTTCTAGTTCAGTTCTAGTTCAGTTCTAGTTCAGTTCTAGTTCAGTTCTAGTTCAGTTCTAGTTCAGTTCTAGTTCTAGTTCAGTTCTAGTTCAGTTCTAGTTCAGTTCTAGTTCAGTTCTAGTTCAGTTCTAGTTCAGTTCTAGTTCAGTTCTAGTTCAGTTCTAGTTCAGTTCTAGTTCAGTTCTAGTTCAGTTCTAGTTCAGTTCTAGTTCAGTTCTAGTTCAGTTCTAGTTCAGTTCTAGTTCAGTTCTAGTTCAGTTCTAGTTCAGTTCTAGTTCAGTTCTAGTTCAGTTCTAGTTCAGTTCTAGTTCAGTTCTAGTTCAGTTCTAGTTCAGTTCTAGTTCAGTTCTAGTTTCAGTTCTAGTTCAGTTCTAGTTCAGTTAGTCAGTTCTAGTTCAGTTCTAGTTCAAGTTCTAGTTCAGTTCTAGTTCAGTTCTAGTTCAGTTCTAGTTCAGTTCTAGTTCAGTTCTAGTTCAGTTCTAGTTCAGTTCTAGTTCAGTTCTAGTTCAGTTCTAGTTCAGTTCTAGTTCAGTTCTAGTTCAGTTAGTTCAGTTCTAGTTCAGTTCTAGTCAGTTCTAGTTCAGTTTCTAGTTCAGTTCTAGTTCAGTTCTAGTTCAGTTCTAGTTCAGTTCTAGTTCAGTTCTAGTTCAGTTCTAGTTCAGTTCTAGTTCAGTTCTAGTTCAGTTCTAGTTTCAGTTCTAGTTCAGTTCTAGTTCAGTTCTAGTTCAGTTCTAGTTCAGTTCTAGTTCAGTTCTAGTTCAGTTCTAGTTCAGTCTAGTTCAGTTCTAGTCAGTTCTAGTTCAGTTCTAGTTCAGTTCTAGTTCAGTTCTAGTTCAGTTCTAGTTCAGTTCTAGTTTCAGTTCTAGTTCAGTTCTAGTTCAGTTCTAGTTCAGTTCTAGTTCAGTTCTAGTTCAGTTCTAGTTCAGTTCTAGTTCAGTTCTAGTTCAGTTCTAGTTCAGTTCTAGTTCAGTTCTAGTTCAGTTCTAGTTCAGTTCTAGTTCAGTTCTAGTAAAGGCATACTTACTGACCATAGTAAGATTGGACATATTTCAGGTTGTTGAAAGTTTTTGCAATAGTCCAAATGGCCTACAAGAGTTTTCGCTAAATTGTGAGCTTTCGATATTAAACAACCGAACCATGGCTCTGTTCTCACGGACTCTACACATTACGTTGCTACACGACTCGCAACATTGTTGGACCTTGATATTGCATGCATTACTTATAGTAACATCTAATCAATAGATAGTGCATAAAATTCACATAGAGAAACTTCTTAGATGTCAGGATACAAATTACTTCAAATACACTGAACATTAGTGTGTAAAACACCTTATAATGGCGACTACTTCCCTAAGCAGCTGAAAAACTTTTCTCCCCACATTTAAGGTCAAACTTAAACATCCCTTAAAAAGTCTCCTCCCTAAACTTCCCAATAACTGCTTTAAGAAACAAAATAAAAAAATTCCTAATTATTGCATCCCAAAACAAACCCTTCTACAAGTTTAATTTATTGAGACTGATTTATTTCCAGTAACAGAATCTATTTTTTCCAAACGTTACTTAAACGGAAAAAACGGAGTTTTTAAATTAAAAAAATTTATTGTTAAACTAAAGAAAAATAAAAATAATAAAAAAGATAAAGAAGAAAAACAAACAAAATAAAAACAATATACACAATTTATTAAAAAAATAAAATTTTTAAACAAATTTTAATTGCAACACCCTATAAACCAAGAAAAAGAAATAAACATACACTCAAAGAAAAAAAGTATATTACACAACCAATTTTAAAGTAGAAGTTGTCTGTGTAGGTTTAAATAAAAGAAAATAATATTATATTAGGTTGCGTTATTTATTTTAAATAAATAACAACAAATTTGTTTCTAAACAATAAAAAATATTTAACAACAAATTAAGGAAAAACTTATAACATGCACTGTTTATTCATCGAATAATGAAAAGTTAAACAAAATTTATGAAAATTTACTAATAAACATTTTAAATAAAATAAAACTATTTAGTTATTTAGACTAATAAAAAAAGAAAATTGAACTTTAAAGAAAAATGAATGCAAACATAAAAAAATTCATTTTTAAAACTCTTGACAAATAAAGCAAAAATAATTTAAAATTTTATGAAAAAAAAAATACACGGAGAAAAATTATATATTTTGAAAATTTATTTGTAAACCCTTAAAGTAATAATAAATATAAGTTTAAAAGCGTATTACTTAATAAAATTTTATTAAAATTCATTTATTTTTAATGAATAAGTAAAAAATCGTGAACATAAATTTATATATAAATTAAAATTTAAAAACGATTTAAATTTTAGTTTTCACAACAAAATCTTGCATTGAGTGAATCTTAATTTTTGGAATTTTTAATATGTATTTAATAACATTTAATATTTTTGTTTATTTTTGAAATATTTATTTTTGTTTATATTGTGTAGAGCTTTTTTTCTCTCAGTGTTGCTTAAATACTTTTTGGCTTTTATTTGCCTAAAAGTTTGAACGCACTGTTGTAAAATACTTTCTCTTAAAACCTTAATATTAAGTTGTAAATCCTTAATCAAAAGTATTTTATTAAAAAAATAATCAAACATTTTATATTAAATTTATTATATTAGAAAACTCATAATTGGCATATTAATGACCTTTAAATTAAGTTAAAATGTTTAGTATTAAACGAATTGAAAGATTTACAGTTAAAATACGTTTTAAATTGTCGTTGGCCCTAAGACAGAAGTATTTCGAACGCCGCGGCGTGTTCTGGAACCCGTTGTATGGAATATTGTTGCGCTCGACACCTCCAAACAAGAACTTATGGCCGTGAATTTTTTACTCTGAATATGGTGAATCAAACACTTATTCATCATTTGCTTAAAGTTAAAGTCAATACCCAGGACTTGGCTGCTTTGAATTCCAATTCAATCACCAATTCCATCACTTCTGGTTTTCAAGCTATCTGGTTTCGTAAAAATTTAAAGATCCGATTTTTAGTCGTTAACATCGCGAACAAACCTTTATTTATAAATTTTATTATGCCATTTAGAAGTTCAATCTGTCTACATTAAAATAAAGATTTAACGATATCTTTTACTATACTTTAAGATAACTCAGATCTTCAAGATATCTTAAACTTTAGTTCCAGCTCAGGTCAATCCTTTAGAAAAAGTATATGGATTAAACATTTTGTGTAAACACTTTCTCTTTCATCCGAAATTAGATCCAAATATCTTGGAAGCAATGTTATTCGAGATGTAACATCTCTCAAGAAGTCTGAAGAGAAAATTCTAAAGAACTATGTCTAGGAAACTGTGTTTCTAAACATTGAACGATAATTTCTTTCATGGATCGCTATATAAAGTCATTCCACTAACATTTTGCATAAAGGGAGCACACAAAAGTCCCAATGGCGGCCTAGATGTTTTTCTACGGATCTAGTATAACTTTAGTTCCAGCTTAGCTGAATCCTTTAGGAAATGTGTACTAAGGTTTCTGTATAAAACATTTTGTGTAAACACTTTCTTTGTCATTAGCTTCCGACGGAAATTAGATCGAAATATCTTGGGAGTGATGTTATTCCAGATATAACATCCCTCAAGAAGTCTGATCTTTTCGAATCTGATATAACTTAAAATCGTTAAAAATAACACACACAAAAACCAAACTTATTTTATACGAAAGATCAAAACATGACATAAACATTCGAAAATGATTTCGGGCACTGAAGAAGTAAGTTCAGGTCAATCAATTATGGGCCAATTTTTCGAACATTGTTACAAATAAAACGAACAATGTTGACCTCCATCTGTTGCTGGTTTATAAGCATAAACTAGTGACGAGACCTCACAGGAGATTATAGCACGATCTTCGAGGGAAATTGACAGGTCCACTTTACGTAATCAAGATATCACCAAAATTCACGAGTAATAAATCGAAATTAGCGATTCCGTATTTTCATCGAAAGATCAATACATAGCATAGACATTTGAAAATGTTGTCGGCCTTACTGAAGAAAGACATTTTTGTGGTTCAAGTATGGAGTCCATACTATGGACAAAATATTTAGTTTATATTTATAATTTTATTGATTAATAACTGTAAATCTTTCAATCATTTAAGGTCTGTTTATAATAATTCAATTTGGATCATATAATGATCAAAAAACTAAAAATTGGTCATAAATTAGTATATTTTTATCATTAATAGGTCCATTATTTTCAAAAAAGAACACTAAAGTGGATCAAAATGTTTAAAATGTCAAATTGGATTTTAAATATTTACACAAAAGATCGTTTAAAATTGTTCATAAATCCCACGTTACCTACTTCTGTAGATCTCTGGACCTACGTAGCGCTACGTGGTTTTAGAAAGTTCAAAAACAAAACTTAAAATCGACATCACTTTCATAGAATTAATAACTAATTTCATTCCATCAATGAAATAGCTTCACAGTCGAAACAAAAAAGGAGTTCATAACATTAATGAAAAATTCTTCATAAATATGTACTATGCAAACAATAACCTAAACTAAGAGATATTTCTTCTTGAATATATAAACAGACCTTTTTAAACCTAATCAAACTTATTTATAACACTTTATAATCAAATTAAATTAAGTTTTTTTCCTCATAATCAAAATTAAAAAATCATTTTACATAAAATTATCCAAAAAAAAATCAAATTAATCCTGAAGAGGTGTTTACAGTAGTCTAAAATGGACGACAATTTACATAAATTTGTTAAATTGTATTAATTTTAGACCCCTAAAACCGTGAAATTAAATTTTTCTTCGTAATCAAAATAAATTTTACATAATTTAATGAAAATTATAATATTTACTTCATAATTTAAGTTTTATTTTTTAATTAACTGAAATTTTTGAAAAATATTTAAAATAAAAACTGCATTTAGAGTTTGAGTTGAAAATATAAAAAAACTCTTATAAATAACTAAAAAAGAAAAGAAACAAGTATTATTATACATAATTATATATTCCATTAAAAAAAAACATTACTCAATAGGTCAAAGATCTAAAACGAGAATTTAAAGAGGAAATATTTTCAATTTAATAAATTTTAAGGCTCCCATCAGAAAGCTTAACCTTACCAACCCTGTACAAGTGCACATCAAATCCCGTTTTAAAGTATGTGCAACTTCCCGTACGTCTAGTTCAGTTCTAGTTCAGTTTTAGTTCTGTTCTAGTTCAGTTCTAGTTCAGTTCTAGTTCAGTTCTAGTTCAGTTCTAGTTCAGTTCTAGTTCAGTTCTAGTTCAGTTCTAGTTCAGTTCTAGTTCAGTTCTAGTTCAGTTCTAGTTCAGTTCTAGTTCAGTTCTAGTTCAGTTCTAGTTCAGTTCTAGTTTCAGTTCTAGTTCAGTTCTAGTTCAGTGTAGTCAGTTTAATCAGTTTCTAATTCAGCTTCTAGTCAGCTCTAGTTCAGCTCTAGGTTCTAGTTCCTTCTAGTTCAGTTCTAGTTCAGTTCTAGTTCAGTTCTAGTTCAGTTCTAGTTCAGTTCTAGTTCAGTCTAGTTCAGTTCTAGTTCAGTTCTAGTTCAGTTCTAGTTCAGTTCTAGTTCAGTTCTAGTTCAGTTCTAGTTCAGTTCTAGTTCAGTTCTAGTTCAGTTCTAGTTCAGTCTAGTTCAGTTCTAGTTCAGTTCTAGTTCAGTTCTAGTTCAGTTCTAGTTCAGTTCTAGTTCAGTTCTAGTTCAGTACTAGTTCAGTTCTAGTTCAGTTCTAGTTCAGTTCTAGTTCAGTTCTAGTTCAGTTCTAGTTCAGTTCTAGTTCAGTTCTGGTTTAGTTCTAGTTCAGTTCTAGTTCAGTTCTAGTTCAGTTCTAGTTCAGTTCTAGTTCAGTTCTAGTTCAGTTCTAGTTCAGTTCTAGTTCAGTTCTAGTTCAGTTCTAGTTCAGTTCTAGTTAAGTTCTAGTTAAGTTCTAGTTCAGTTCTAGTTCAGTTCTAGTTCAGTTCTAGTTCAGTTCTAGTTCAGTTCTAGTTCAGTTCTAGTTCAGTTCTAATTCAGTTCTAGTTCAGTTCTAGTTCAGTTCTAGTTCAGTTCTAGTTCAGTTCTAGTTCAGTTCTAGTTCAGTTCAGTTCTAGTTCAGTTCTAGTTCAGTTCTAGTTCAGTTCTAGTTCAGTTCTAGTTCAGTTCTAGTTCAGTTCTAGTTCAGTTCTAGTTCAGTTCTAGTTCAGTTCTAGTTCAGTTCTAGTTCAGTTCTAGTTCAGTTCTAGTTCAGTTCTAGTTCAGTTCTAGTTCAGTTCTAGTTCAGTTCTAGTTCAGTTCTAGTTCAGTTCTAGTTCAGTTCTAGTTCAGTTCTAGTTCAGTTCTAGTTCAGTTCTAGTTCAGTTCTAGTTCAGTTCTAGTTCAGTTCTAGTTCAGTTCTAGTTCAGTTCTAGTTCAGTTCTAGTTCAGTTCTAGTTCAGTTCTAGTTCAGTTCTAGTTCAGTTCTAGTTCAGTTCTAGTTCAGTTCTAGTTCAGTTCTAGTTCAGTTCTAGTTCAGTTCTAGTTCAGTTCTAGTTCAGTTCTAGTTCAGTTCTAGTTCAGTTCTAGTTCAGTTCTAGTTCAGTTCTAATTCAGTTCTAGTTCAGTTCTAGTTGCAGTTCTAGTTCAGTTCTAGTTCAGTTCTAGTTCAGTTCTAGTTCATTCTTCAGTTTCTAGTTCAGTTTCTAGTTCAGTTTCTAGTTCAGTTCTAGTTCAGTGCTAGTTCAGGTTCTAGTTTCAGTTTCTAGTTCATTTCTAGTTCAGTTTTTCTAGTTCAGTTCTAAGTTCAGTCTAGTTTCAGTTCTAGTTGCAGTTTCTAGGTTCAGGTTCTTCAGTTCTAGTTTGCGTTCTAGTTCAGTTCCTAGTTCAGTTTCTAGGTCAGTTCTAGTTCAGTTCTAGTTTCAAGTTCTAGTTCAGTTCTAGTTTCAGTTCTAGTTCAGTTCTAGTTCCGTTCTAGTTCAGTTCTAGTTCAGTTCTAGTTCAGTTCTAGTTCCGTTCTAGTTCAGTTCTAGTTCAGTTCTAGTTCAGTTCTAGTTCAGTTCTAGTTCAGTTCTAGTTCAGTTCTAGTTCAGTTTCAGTTCAGTTCTAGTTCAGTTCTAGTTTCAGTTCTAGTTTCAGTTCTAGTTCAGTTCTAGTTCAGTTCTAGTTCTAGTTCAGTTCTAGTTTAGTTCAGTTCTAGTTCAGTTTCTAGTTTCAGTTCTAGTTCAGTTCTAATTTAGTTGTAGTTCAGTTGTAGTTCAGTACAAGTTCAGTTCTAGTTCAGTTCTAGTTCAGTTCTAGTTCAGTTCTAGTTCAGTTCTAGTTCAGTTCTAGTTCAGTTCTAGTTCAGTTCTAGTTCAGTTCTAGTTCAGTTCTAGTTCAGTTCTAGTTCAGTTCTAGTTCAGTTGTAGTTCAGTATAGTTCAGTTCTAGTTCAGTTCTAGTTCAGTTCTAGTTCAGTTCTAGTTCAGTTCTAGTCAGTTCTAGTTCAGTTCTAGTTCAGTTCTAGTTCAGTTCTAGTTCAGTTCTAGTTCAGTTCTAGTTCAGTTCTAGTTCAGTTCTAGTTCAGTTCTAGTTCAGTTCTAGTTCAGTTCTTTCAGTTCTAGTTCAGTTCTAGTTCAGTTCTAGTTCAGTTCTAGTTCAGTTCTAGTTCAGTTCTAGTTCAGTTCTAGTTCAGTTCTAGTTCAGTTCTAGTTCAGTTCTAGTTCAGTTCTAGTTCAGTTCTAGTTCAGTTCTAGTTCAGTTCTAGTTCAGTTCTAGTTCAGTTCTAGTTCAGTTCAGTTCAGTTCTAGTTCAGTTCTAGTTCAGTTCTAGTTCAGTTCTAGTTCAGTTCTAGTTCAGTTCTAGTTCAGTTCTAGTTCAGTTCTAGTTCAGTTCTAGTTCAGTTCTAGTTCAGTTCTAGTTCAGTTCTAGTTCAGTTCTAGTTCAGTTCTAGTTCAGTTCTAGTTCAGTTCTAGTTCAGTACTAGTTCAGTTCTAGTTCAGTTCTAGTTCAGTTCTAGTTCAGTTCTAGTTCAGTTCTAGTTCAGTTCTAGTTCAGTTCTAGTTCTAGTTCAGTTCTAGTTCAGTTCTAGTTCAGTTCTAGTTCAGTTCTAGTTCAGTTCTAGTTCAGTTCTAGTTCAGTTCTAGTTCAGTTCTAGTTCAGTTCTAGTTCAGTTCTAGTTCAGTTCTAGTTCAGTTCTAGTTCAGTTCTAGTTCAGTTCTAGTTCAGTTCTAGTTCAGTTCTAGTTCTAGTTCTATTCAGTTCTAGTTCAGTTCTAATTCAGTTCTAGTTCAGTTCTAGTTCAGTTCTAGTTCAGTTCTAGTTTAGTTCTAGTTCTAGTTCAGTTCCAGTTCAGTAATATTTTAGTTTGTCCATAAATAGTTTCGAAGGAGGTTCAAAATTGGTAACACAATTAGGGAGAGCAGCTTTTAAGGATATTACAAAGAGCTAAATAGCGACCCATGTAACCTTGCTTTGTGAATCTGTTTAAAATTGGAAGTTCTGTTACTATATAAAAGGGCAAGTTAAAGTCATGTCGACAGCTCGTAACTCATGTTTTTATTACGACTATGTTAGGATCTTTTGAGCCTATAAAAACATAGAGTTCATGTTCCCCTTTAACAACATTTCTTGATCATATTGAGTAATGTAACTAGTTAGGATTTAGTGCCAAATTTTAGATTATATACAAGCCCCAAAGAGAAAATAAAAAAAAATAATTAAAAATTTAACTTATATAAATGTTAGAAGAAAAAAATTAAAAATAAAAGAACAAGTGGCAAATTAAGTTTAAAAAAATTATTTAAAAAATACCAATTTTTAAAATATAAAAAAAACGGTAAAACAAAGAACTTGTACCTTTTTCCTGTTAAAAAACCCAAGTGTCAAAAAAAAGTAATTAAAGTAGAATTATTATTGAAAAAGAAAACTAAAAAAAAGAAATTAATAATAATTTTAAAGCTTTTTATGATCAATTAAAAAAAAATGTTAAGCATAGAGATATTAACAGGATTTTAAAATTAAATTTACTTTTGAATAAAATCCTGTTAATAATTTCTTTTACCAAAATCCTACATCTGCTTAAATTTGTGTTAAAAAATCAAAAAATAAATTAACGCTAAACAAGAAAAAGTCAAAAGAAAAACAAAATGTCAATAATTTATTGTTTAATTTTTAAGTAATTGTTAAAAAATGGTTTAATATTAAAATATAAAAAAATCAATCCATTTTTTTACTATTTAATTTAGATGTTAAAATTAAATTTAAAGCGTATGTATTAAAAAAAAGTAATTACAAAAACAATGATGATTAATTTTAGAAATTTTCAAAATTATAAAACTTTTATTTATGGTTTACAGTGCCAAGCAAAACTTGTTTGCCAAAATATTTTGCAAATATTTCTTTAATCTAAAAAATAATAAAAAAAAATAACACTGTTCAAACTTTATAAAAATAAGAAAACTCGTGAAAAAAAAAAAACTAAAAACAAACGTATAAAAAACCAAATAGTTATTAACAATAAAATCATTTAACAAAAAATAAAAAAACAATATTACACAATTTAAAGAAAATAATAAAACTATAAAAAAGAAAAGAAAACGATCAGTCATGAAAACAATTTAATCAAATCCCCCTTTATTAATCTTTAATAAAAACTACAAGAACAACAAAAAAATAAAAATAACACAAAATGAAACATCTTTGAAAATGAAATCTAAATACAAATAAAAATTAATCATTAAAAAAAATTAAATTGGTGTTTTCTTTATTGGCCAGCACTGTAATGTGTGTACATCAAGGATGGTTATTAAAGATGTCTATAAAATAAGTTCAACTGTAGCTAAAAACAATCGCATAAACAGAAAGGGAACTTAACCCCAAAACTGATTCATTGAAATTATAGACCAGTTATAGCTCTATATTTAATATGGAAGAGATCTGTCGTATTAAAGATATTTAATCCCAAATAGCGCTTAGATAATTTATATGTATTCTCAAAAAGTTTTCAGTACTTCAATAGCTCTAGGTGGTAGGTAACTGATTCAAATCATGCCCCACAATTGTGTCTTTAAGTGTAGAAATTGCTTCCTTTGATAATGTTCAATATGGACCAGGATGACGATCTTAATACTAGTCAATAAACTGATATAAAGCTTAGCCAATAGCTTAATCCATAGACCAGTCTATAGACCATTAAATAGACTAATCTGTACACTATTTCATAGATACTAATCAATACATCAGACTAGACTAGACCATAGAATAGTTTATACACTAGTTTATTGACTAGTCCATAGACTAGTTTATAGACTAGTCCATAGACTTGCTCATAGACTAGTCCGTAGACTTGTTTATAGTCTAATTTATAGACTAGTCCATAGGCTAGTTTATAGACTAGTTTATAAACTAGTCCATAGAATAGTTTATAGACTAGTCTATAGAATAGTTTATAGAATATTCCATAGACTAGTTTACAGACTAGTCCATAGACTAGTTTATAGACTAGTCCATAGAATAGTTTATAGACTAGTTTATAGACTAGTTTATAGACTAGTTTACAGACTAGTTTACAGACTAGTTTACAGACTAGTTTATAGACTAGTTTATAGACTAGTTTATAGACTAGTTTACAGACTAGTTTACAGACTAGTTTATAGACTAGTTTATAGACTAGTCCATAGAATAGTCTATAGTCCATATATAGTTTATAGACTAGTCCATAGACTAGTTTATAGACTAGTCCATAGAATAGTTTATAGACTAGTCATTATACTAGTTTACAGACTAGTCCTTAGACTAGTTTATAGACTAGTCCATAGAATATTTTATAGACTAGACCATAGAATAGTTTATAGACTAGTCCATAGACTAGTTTACAGACTAGTCCATAGATAGTTTATAGACTAGTCCATAGATAGTTTATATACTAGTCCATAGACTAGTTTACAGACTAGTGCCTAGATAGTTTATAGACCAGTCTATAGACTAGTTTATAGACTAGTCCATAGACTAGATTATAAACTAGTTTACAGACTAGTCCATAGATAGTTTATAGACTAGTCCACAGATAGTTTATAGACCAGTCTATAGACTAGTTTATAGACTAGTCCATAGACTAGATTATAGACTAGCCCATAGACTAGTTTATAGACTAGTCCATAGATTAGTTTATAGACTAGTCCATAGAATAGTCCATGACTAGTCCTTAGACTAGTTCATAGAATAGTCGAAAGGCCAGATAATAGACTAGTCCCTAGACTAGTCCATAGATTAGTCCATAGTCCCTAGACTTGTCAATAGTAAACTGGAATATATACTAGTTCCTAAACTATACTATAAGCTTTTCAATAGACTAGACAACAAACTAATCCGTTGACTAGTCTATATTTAAGTAAATGGACTATTTAGTCTATAAAGTATTCTGTAAATACATCAGTAGATTAGTCTATAGACTAGTATAAAGATAAGTAAAAATACTAGTCTGTACACTATTTTGTAGGCACGTCCGTTGACTAAACTAGCCAATAGTCTAGTCAATGGACTAGTTCAAAGACTGTTCTATATGTTAGTCAAAAGACTATGTTATAGTCATGTCTATAGTCATGTCCATCGACTAGTTCATAGAAAAAGGATGAATATATCAGCTCATAAATGGGATACATGATCACGAAATATCACGTCCACCTTTATTTATGTATGATTATACATTTCTTTATTGGACTAGGTCAGGCATCGTCTGCACAAGTTGCCGAATTCATATGCAATGTGAATAAGTATTTCGGAGAAGTTTTTTTTGTATTTTCGTTCGATTTTCATCCGAATTTTAAAGATTAATGTCGTTACCGAACACAAACATAAATATTTATTTACATTCCTCCATATTCATAAACAACATTTTATTTTATAAAAGGTTTATAAAACAAAATTTCTATACAAAATTGAATCGTTTATAAAATAAAATTTTGTTTATGAATAAGGTCTTTAATATTTAATTTCTCATGATTTTTACAAAATATTTTTGTATTCCCGTTTTTAATTTCACCATTTTCCCCCTTTTCAACATTTTCCCTAGAAGTTTATCACGGTATAAATGGCAATATGTCACTGGATAGAAGAGATCTAACCATAGGATCAGATAAATCTTCGTCACTCTCACGATCAGAGGCAGGAACCTATGATGTTATACAGGCTGAAATACAACATGCTAAAAGACAAGAACTCAATACAGGCAATGCCATGGCAAATAATAATGGACCTAGTGCCGGACCCAGCAGTAGTAATACTGAAAATGATGCCGAAGCTAAAAAGAGAGTGAGTTTTTATTAAACCTATTTTAAAAGCATTATATTTATATATTTTTTTTCCGATTTAAAGAAATGGCCCACAGAAAAATCTTACTTTTTGGCCAAAGAACTCTTAATGAGTGAACGTACCTATAAGAAGGATTTGGAAATTCTCAACAATCATTTCCGTCAAGAGCTAACACCCGAAGATGTTGAGAATCTGCAGCCGTTGTTTGAAATGTTGGAATCTATGGGTCAACATCATAATATATTCTTAAGAGATTTAGAACATCGTATGGTTTTGTGGGAGGGACGTGGTACCCATGATACTCATCGCATAGGAGATGTTATGTTAAAAAATATGGCCGCCTTACCCATCTACGATGAATATAATCAGGCTCATGGTGAAATTCTGCAATGTCTCAATGAAATGTTTGAAACCGACAATCGTTTCCAACAGATCTATAAAGATTTTGAACAGCAAAAGATTTGCTACTTACCCATAGGAGAATTGCTATTGAAACCGCTCAATCGCATGCTGCACTATCAATTGATATTGGAAAGTAGGTGGTTTTATTAGTTTAATGTTAAAACTTTATTAATTTCTTATATTTTCCATAGGACTTTGTGATTTCTATACCGAAGAACATTTAGACTATGCCGACTGTCAGGCTGTCTATCATTTACTCTCACGCTCTGCCAAACAAATACGTCAACAACTACCCGAGTCCATGAATTTCATACAACTCTGTGAATTGCAGCGTGACATTAACGGTTTCGATAAATTGGTGCAAAGTCAACGTAAGCTGATTAGACAGGGCTGTTTGCTGAAACACTCTAAGCCGGGTCTGCAACAACGCATGTTTTTCCTTTTCTCCGATCTTTTACTTTATGGTTCTAAGTCACCCATTGATCAGTCGTTCCGTATATTGGGTCATGTTCCCGTTCGCTCGCTGTTAACGGAAAATGGTGAACATAATTCGTTTTCCATATTCGGTGGTCAGTGTGCCATAACGGTTAGTGCCTGCACCACCGCTGAAAAGACACTTTGGCTGGCCGAAATGTCTAAGGCGGCTGCGGATATTAAGAATAAACCTCATACCCAATTGACATTGAATTTGAAAAATTGCAGTGAGTATTTAGCGATATATAATTAAGAGTTTTTAAGATTTGAATTTATTTAATATGAAATGGTAATTTCTTTCCTTTATTTGGCTGCCAAGAAAAGGAAGTTATAGTAGCAAGTAAGTAAGATGGGGCGGCTGCAGTCTTAGGACTTTGATAGGGTTTTTACAAGGATCATTGTTCTATTAGAGTTTTTACAAGTTAGTTAGTCAGTTAGTTAGTAGTTAGTTATTAGTCAGTTAGTTAGTTAGTTAGTTAGTTAGTTAGTTAGTTAGTTAGTTAGTTAGTTAGTTAGTTAGTTAGTTAGTTAGTTAGTAGTTAGTTAGTTAGTTAGTTAGTTAGTTAGTTAGTTAGTTAGTTAGTTAGTTAGTTAGTTAGTTAGTTAGTTAGTTAGTTAGTTAGTTAGTTAGTTAGTTAGTTAGTTAGTTAGTTAGTTAGTTAGTTAGTTAGTAGTTAGTTGTTAGTTAGTAGTTAGTTAGTTAGTTAGTTAGTTAGTTAGTTAGTAGTTAGTTAGTTAGTTAGTTAGTAGTTAGTTAGTTAGTTAGTTAGTTAGTTAGTTAGTTAGTTAGTTAGTAGTTAGTTAGTTAGTTAGTTAGTTAGTTAGTAGTTAGTTAGTTAGTTAGTTAGTTAGTAGTTAGTTAGTTAGTTAGTTAGTTAGTTAGTTAGTTAGTTAGTTAGTTAGTTAGTTAGTTAGTTAAGTTAGTTAGTTAGTTAGTTAGTTTAGTTAGTTAGTTAGTTGAGTTAATTAGTTAGTAGTTAGTTAGTTAGTTAGTTAGTTAGTTAGTTCGTTAGTTAGTTAGTAGTAGTTAGTTAGTAGTAGTTAGTTAGTTAGTTAGTTAGTAGTTAGTTAGTTAGTTAGTTAGTTAGTTATTTATTAGTTTAGTTGAGTTGTTAGGTAGTTGATTAGTTAGTTAGTTCGTTAGTTGTTATTAGTTAGTTATTTAGTTAGCTTAGTTAGTTCGTTGTTAGTTAGGGTTAGTTAGTTAGTTAGTTAGTTAGTTGTTAGTAGTTAGTTAGTTAGTTAGGTTAGTTAGTTATTAGTAGTTAGTTGTTAGTTAGTTAGTAGTTAGTTAGTTAGTTAGTTATTAGTTAGTTAGTTAGTTAGTTAGTTAGTAGTTAGTTAGTTAGTGTTAGTAGTTAGTTGTTAGTTAGTTAGTTCGTATAGTTAGTTTAGTTAGTTAGTTAGTTAGTTAGTTAGTTAGTTTCGTTAGTAGTTAGTAGGTTAGGGTTAGTTTAGTTAGTTAGTTAGTTAGTTAGTTAGTTAGTTAGTTAGTAGTTAGTTAGTTAGTTAGTTAGTTAGTTAGTTAGTTAGTTAGTTAGTTAGTTAGTTAGTTAGTTAGTTAGTTAGTTAGTAGTTAGTTAGTTAGTTAGTTAGTTAGTTAGTTAGTTAGTTAGTTAGTTAGTTAGTTAGTTAGTTAGTTAGTTAGTTAGTTAGTTAGTTAGTTAGTTAGTTAGTTAGTAGTTAGTTAGTTAGTTAGTTAGTTAGTTAGTTAGTAGTTAGTTAGTTAGTAGTTAGTTAGTTAGTTAGTTAGTTAGTTAGTTAGTTAGTTAGTTAGTTAGTTAGTTAGTTAGTTAGTTAGTTAGTTAGTTAGTTAGTTAGTTAGTTAGTTAGTTAGTTAGTTAGTTAGTTAGTTAGTTAGTTAGTTAGTTAGTTAGTTAGTTAGTTAGTAGTTAGTTAGTTAGTTAGTTAGTTAGTTAGTTAGTTAGTTAGTTAGTTAGTTAGTTAGTTAGGTAAGTAACTTCACCATTTTATGTCTCTAATCGTATTAATAATCTTTTTAATTAAAATTCCCCAAATTATTTTCCCTTTCCCAACAGCCTCCTCCGAAGAGGGTCTCGATCTCTTGGGTCTGACGAATGGCAACAATTCAATGATGACGGCGCAACAATTGCTACAGCAACAACAACAAAATACACAAAACAAAACGCCACCCTCGCGAAGCAATACCGCTCTACACGTCTGTTGGCATCGTGGCGCCACCGTAGGCTTGGGGGATCATCTAATCTCCGCCGAAAACCAGTTGTCTGGTTACTTACTGCGTAAATTCAAAAATAGCAGTGGCTGGCAAAAACTATGGGTCGTATTTACCTCATTCTGTTTGTATTTCTATAAATCCTATCAAGATGAATACGCCTTAGCCAGTTTGCCGTTGTTGGGCTATACTGTAGGACCACCGGGTACCCAAGATGCTGTACAGAAGGAATTTGTTTTTAAACTGTCTTTCAAGAATCATGTTTATTTCTTTAGGGCGGAAAGTATTCACACTTATCATAGGTAAGTTCGGAGAAAGAAATGAAAGAAATGAAAGTGTTAATACTAAAGATATATTTTATTCGATTTCTTTATTTCAGATGGCTGGAAGTTTTACGCAGCACTACCCAGACCCAAGATTTTAAAAATATACATGCTACCACTAATAATTGATTGATATATGTATAATAGTTTTTAATACAAAATTGTCATTGGAAACTAGTTTTCTTGAAACTGTTTTTAAAACACTACTACTGTGCAATTTGAGGTTATGTTTTCAAATTTTTTTGTAAAAAACAAAGAAACAAGATTCTAATTGGTCAAACTTTAAGTGCCTTAAAGTATTTTTTTAAAAAATATTAACAAAAATTAAATATAATTTTATTAAAAAATCAAAAAACTATGTATAATTTTTATAACAAACTATTTTATTATATGACAAGTTTAGTTAAACTTGGTTTAAACTAAATTTTGTGGAAATTTTTTTATTATGAATGTCTTTTAGTAAACTTGATCTTAGATTTGTATATAAAAATTTTCAATATTTATATATTTTTTATAAAATGTTTTTTTTAATGTCTTTTTTGCTCCAAATTTTGTTTAAAATTTCAAATTTTATATGTATGTTGTCTTCTCTATTAAGTTAAACTTGTCATAAATAAAGAAAAATTTATATAAATTTTTTAAAAAATATAAATATTTAAACCTTAGTATTATGTATTCATTATAACAAATATTCTAAAAATATAAAAAAATCAAAAACAAATATATTAACATAACATTTATTAAAACAAAAGATGCCTTAAACGAAAACAAAATTTATTTTTAAACAAATCTATATTTTTCTACAAAAATATATATGTATCTACAAATATATATTTAATAAAAACCATTAACCACTTCTATAAAGTCTTTATTGAATTAAGTATTATTTTTTTTTTGTATGTACTGTAGTTAGAATGTCTCTTATTAACAAAATAAAATGCAAAATAAAAAGAAATTTATACATTTTTAATTAAAAATTAAATTACAGCATTTATTGTAAAATACAAATACAAATCATAAATACTTACTATGTACTCTTCTTAATAAATAGGAAAATAAACTATTCAATAAAACAACAATTAATATATTTTTTTAATTTACTGGGATTCAGTTTTGATAAAGTCTTTAGAAAAGTATACCCAGTGGTGCCTGGGTTATAAATTTGTTGACATGTGTAATCTTTGCCAGATGAAGGAAACTAGCAGAAAACTGGTGATTTGTTGCCGGGAGTTAGAGACAGTTTCTAGTTCCAAAACTACAAACATTCATTATAACATGGCAAAGCCCAATAATGGCGTCTTCCATTCCATATCTTAGGAATTCAGGACAAAGCTTCCTAAGTAACTTTTATTGTTTCATTTTTAATCATTCGGTCGAGAACTATCGATCTAAGTCATTATCTTTAAAAATTATTCAGTGGAGTCTGTTCACTAGTCTATGTACTAGTTTATTAGTTAGTCTATAGACTTGTCCGTTAATTAGTTTATTTGCTAGCCAATTTACATGTCTAGTAACCATTCTATGAACTAGTCTGTTGCCCAGAATAGTATATTCTCTATTATATTGTCCAGTCTATAGACTCATGTACGGACTAGGCTATGGACATTCTATTAACTAGTCTATGGACTTGTATCTTGACTTTTCTATTGTTCAGTTTATGGCCTAATGTATGAACTAGTTTATTGACTATCCTATAGTATAGTTCAGAGATTAATCTATTGTCTAGTCTCTTGAGTCTATTCTAGGGATTAGTATAGTATAGCATATTAACTTTCCTATTACACAGTCTATAGATCAGTCTATTGACTAGTCTATGCATTAGGTAATTGGGTAGTCTATGGGCTTGTCCACTAATTAGTTTATTTAGGAATCTATTTAAAAACTTGTCTATGAATCTTTTTTTAGTCTATTGACCATTCTATGATGTAGTCTGTTGCTCTCTTGTGAAGTCTGTGGAGCAGTCTATAGAATACTGTATTGATTAGTATGTGGCCTATTCCTTTAACTAGTCTATGGACTGGCATCCAGACTTTTCTATTGTTCAGTCTATTGACTAATCAAGACTGATTTAGTGACTAGTTCATGGCCTATTATATTGACTATTCTATAGTACAATCCAGAGACTAGTTTATTGATTAGTATTTTCAGATTTCTAATGCTCATGGGCTAATTTATTGACTAGTCTATTGATTAGTATATAGACAAGTCTATGGATTAGTATGCGGACTAATCCATTAACTAATCTATAGTCTATGCACTAGCCTATTGACTAATATATGCACTAGTCAATGGACTAACCCATTGATTAGTCTATGGACAAGCCTATTCAGTAATTCCTCTAGTCAATACTCTAGTCTATTATCTAATCTTTACGGGCTATGGACATTCTATTAATTAGTCTATGGACTTGTATCTTGACTTTTCTATTGTTCAGTTTATGGCCTAATGTATGAACTAGTTTATTGACTATCCTATAGTATAGTTCAGAGATTAATCTATTGTCTAGTCTCTTGAGTCTATTCTAGGGATTAGTATAGTATAGCATATTAACTTTCCTATTGCACAGTATATAAATCAGTCTATTGACTAGTCTATGCATTAGGTAGTTGGTTAGTCTATGGGCTTGTCCACTAATTAGTTCATTCAGGAATCTATTTAAAAACTTGTCTATGAATCTTTTTTAGTCTATTGACCATTCTATGATGTAGTCTGTTGCTCTCTTGTGAAGTCTGTGGAGCAGTCTATAGAATACTGTATTGATTAGTATGTGGCCTATTCCTTTAACTAGTCTATGGACTGGTATCCAGACTTTTCTATTGTTCAGTCTATTGACTAATCAAGACTGATTTAGTGACTAGTTCATGGCCTATTATATTGACTATTCTATAGTACAATCCAGAGACTAGCTTATTGATTAGTATTTTGAGTTTTCTAATGCTCATGGGCTAATTTATTGACTAGTCTATTGATTAGTATATAGACAAGTCTATGGATTAGTATACGGACTAATCCATTAACTAATCTATAGTCTATGCACTAGCCTATTGACTAATATATGCACTAATCAATGGACTAACCCATTGATTAGTTTATGGACATGACTATTCAGTAGTTTGAATAGTCTGTAGACCAGTCAATAGACTAGTCTATGGACTAGTCTATTATCTAATCTGTTGTCTTGTCTATTGACCGGTCCATTAATTAGTATAGTGTGTTGACTAGTTTATGGACTAGTCTATTGTCTAATCTCTTGTATAGTCTATTGACCAGTCTATTAATTTGTCTAGTGAATTGACTTGTTTATGGATTAGTCTATAGACTAACCCATTAACTAGCCTATTGACTAGTATATTGACTTTTCTATTGCCCAATCTATAGACCAGTTCATTGACTAGCTTATGGACTAGTCTTTGAATTAGTCTATTGTTTAGTATACACACTAGTCTGTTGTCTAGTTTATTGCATCTTTGGACCTAATTCAGTCTAATCACCAGTACATATATGATCAATCTATTAAGTAGTATGTTGTCGTTTCTATTGTTCAGTCCATGAATTTATCCAGGCTATAGACTAGTCTGTGAACTAGTATCTTGTAGTTTCTATTTCTCAGTCTATGTCAGTCTAGTCTCTTGTCGGATATTCTCCGGTAATTCAGTGAAGTCTACTGACTAGCCTATGGAGGTTGTTTATTAATCACCTCAATCGCCAATAGATGTGAAATTTTTGTTCCCTTGAAATTTTCATTCACCTTTAAGGAAAAATTTCTATTGTGAACTTGCTGTGAACAATTCATTCACAATAGTTGATTTTGTATGCAACAGCTGTTCATAGTTTACAAAATTGCATCAACAAACAAATTTCACAACAGGGGAATGTTTTTCACTTCAAAATAGTTAGTGAACGAAAAAAGTGAAAAGGAAACATATTTCACGTGAAATATTGATTGGCGATAGGGGTGAATATCTCTATGTACCAGTCCCTTGCTTACTTAATTAACATGTTTATTGATTTGTCTAAGAATTAGTCTATGGACTTCGTCTAGTGATTAATATATACTACTAACTACTTCTTATGCAAACATAAACAAAACATCAGTTATCTAGATTAAAAGATTTATTTAATTTTATATTTTTTTAGATTTTAAGTTTATTGATTTCTTATCATTTTATGTTTTTTGTTTTTTACTTCTTTTTTTTGCCATATAATTTAATAATGCTTTGCTTCTGTTTTTATTTTTATTTTTTTTTTAATTACATTTATAATAATAGTAATTATAAATTTAAAACATAATTCTAAGTTTTAAGTAGAGAAATAATTTAATGTTTAGAAAAATGTTAAAAAAAGAGAAAACAGAAAAAAATAATTTAAAATAAAAAAGGGAAAACAATAATGAGTGCTAAGATCAAAAAAAAACTTAAGAAACAAAACTAATTATTAAAAAAAAATTAAGAAAAACTAAAGAATATTAAAAATTAAATCCTGAGTAGGATATACAAACATGAGAGAGAGTGAAAGAAAGAAAGAAAGAAAGAAAGAAAAAAAGATCTAGTTTAAACTTTAAATGATTTCTTTTTAAAAGAATTGAGAATGAGCAAAATTGTTAAACAAAAAATACCATGAATATTATAAATATCAATAGGAATTTAATTGAATTGAGAAAAAACCAACTATAATCATAATCAAGTAAATAATGACCACAAAATGTTTATTATTTTTTAAATATATATATTTTGTTTTTTGTATTTTTTTTTTTAATTTTTTAATATATTTAAACATTAATATTTTTATGTTTGTTTTTTTATTTTAATTTTAATTTTATTTTTAAATGTATTTTGTTTAATGTAGATTTATAAGAGTGTGTGTGTTGTTTAGAGGTTGTTTGTTTTGTTTTTTTTTTTTTTTTGGAAATAATGATATTTAATTAGTTTATGTTTAATTTAATTCTCTTTTACTTTCAATTAAAACAATGAGTTTTTAATTCATATTTAGTTTTTTTTGCTTTGTTATTTTTTATCTTTAATTTAATTTATTTTATTATTTTGAATGCTGCTTCTCTGCAGTTGCACACATAATATTTTAAATATTGCTAATAAAAAAGGACGAGGATTTGTTTATAGGAGGAGAGCAGGAGGAGTTAAGAAAATAGGAAAACTAAGTAAAAAGCTGCTTTTACAAATTTAAACCATTTCCATTACTATTGATCGTTTTGTTTGTTTTACGAATTTCGATTTTTTTTATTCTTGCAACATTTCTACTGAAATGATTTTTTTCATTTACTTATTACAATTCTCTTGCTTCCTTTTTCTCATTTGTTTGATGTGTTTGAATGTGTGTAGTTTTAGCTGTTGGTTGGTTTGTTTGTTTTTATAAAAAGGAAATGGTTGCTGTTATTTTTGCTCTTGTTTTTGTTGTTGTTGTTGATGTGAATTGAGTATGATGAACTCCAGGTGTACGTACATGTTGTTGTTGGTTTTGTTTAAGATTAATTTTCATTAAATTAAAGGCTTTAACGGCTGCGGCGGCGGCGGATGGCTAGTCAATGAAACTTTGTTCGACACAAGCTTTCACTCGTTTCTCGTATTCACGACGATTTTCCTTGTAAAGTTGGGCAGCTGTTGAATTAGCTGGAGAATTTGGATTTGGATCACTCAACAGAGACTGAAATATAGAAAATATAATATAAAGAATTCAGATTAAAAACTATTGCATAATGAATGTTTCTTAATGAAATCTAGTTCTAGTTCTGCTCAAGTTCTGTCTAGTTCTGTTCTAGTTCTGTTCTAGTTCTGTTCTAGTTCTGTTCTAGTTCTGTTCTAGTTCTGTTCTAGTTCTGTTCTAGTTCTGTTCTAGTTCTGTCTAGTTCTGTTCTAGTTCTGTTCTAGTTCTGTTCTAGTTCTGTTCTAGTTCTGTTCTAGTTCTGTTCTAGTTCTGTTCTAGTTCTGTTCTAGTTCTGTTCTAGTTCTGTTCTAATTCTGTTCTAGTTCTGTTCTAGTTCTGTTCTAGTTCTGTTCTAGTTCTGTTCTAGTTCTGTTCTAGTTCTGTTCTAGTTCTGTTCTAGTTTGTTCCAGTTCTGTTCAGTTCTGTTCTAGTTCTGTTCTAGTTCTGTTCTAGTTCTGTTCTAGTTCTGTTCTAGTTCTGTTCTAGATCTGTTCTAGTTTGTTCTAGTTCTGTTCTAGTTCTGTTCTAGTTCTGTTCTAGTTCTGTTCTAGTTCTGTTCTAGTTCTGTTCTAGTTCTGTTCTAGTTCTGTTCTAGTTCTGTTATGGTTCTGTTCTGGTTCTGTTCTAGTTCTGTTCTAGTTCTGTTCTAGTTCTGTTCTAGTTCTGTTCTAGTTCTGTTCTAGTTCTGTTCTAGTTCTGTTCTAGTTCTGTTCTAGTTCTGTTCTAGTTCTGTTCTAGTTCTGTTCTAGTTCTGTTCTAGTTCTGTTCTAGTTCTGTTCTAGTTCTGTTCTAGTTCTGTTCTAGTTCTGTTCTAGTTCTGTTCTAGTTCTGTTCTAGTTCTGTTCTAGTTCTGTTCTAGTTCTGTTCTAGTTCTGTTAGTTCTATTCTAGTTCGGTTCTAGTTTCTGTTCGAGTTCTGTTCTAGTTCTGTTCTAGTTCTTTCCTAGTTCTGTTCTAGTTCTGTTCTAGTTCTGTTCTGTTCTGTTCTAGTTTCTGTTTCTAGTTCTTGTTCTAGTTCTGTTCTAGTTCTGTTTCTAGTTCTGTTCTAGTTCTGTTTCTAGTTTCTGTTCTAGTTCTGTTCTAGTTCTGTTCTAGTTCTGTTCTAGTTCTGTTCTAGTTCTGTTCTAGTTCTGTCTAGTTCTGTTCTAGTTCTGTTCTGTTCTGTTCTATTCCTAGTTCTGTTCTAGTTTCTAGTTCTGTTCTAGTTCTGTTCTAGTTTCTGTTCTAGTTCTGTTCTATTCTGTCTAGTTCTGTTCTAGTTCTGTTTGTTCTGTTCTAGTTCTGTTCTAGTTCTGTTCTAGTTCTGTTCTAGTTCTGTTCTAGTTCGCTTCTTAGTTCTGTTCTAGTTCTGTTCTAGTTCTGTTCTAGTTCTGTTCTAGTTCTGTTCTAGTTCTGTTCTAGTTCTGTTCTAGTTCTGTTCTAGTTCTCTTCTAGTTCTGTTCTAGTTCTGTTCTAGTTCTGTTCTAGTTCTGTTCTAGTTCTGTTCTAGTTCTGTTCTAGTTATGTTCCAGTTCTGTTCTAGTTCTGTTCTAGTTTATATTTTTCTAATTTCTAGTTTTACTTTCAAAAATCCATTATTTTACCTGTATAGATGTTAAAATAGCTGATACATCATATGTGGGACTCCATCTATTTTGTAAAATATCCAAACAGATGCCACCATCTGCATAAACATTTGGATGAAATACTTTTGATACAAATCTCACCGTTGGCGGTTTATTTGGATATTCTTCAGTGAATTCTATTGTTAATTTAAATGTACCATCTTCGAATGGTGTATCATGTGGACCGAAAATCACAGCATTCCATATCATAATATTATTATCTGTTGGCGCTCCAGAAACACCAGTTGGTGGATCTTCTTGAAGTCTACAAGAAATGGAAGAAAAAGTAGAATGTTAAATAAAGTAAAAAACAAAATATAAATAATTCATTTTAAGTTAAATTTACATAAGTCAATATTCACTTGTGTCAATGATAATTCATACATTTCTTTTTCATTGTTCAAAGACATTTATGATTCATAAAAGTACTTGCTCTAAAGAGGTTAGGGGTTCAAAATGAAGAGGAAATACATTTAAGGATGAATTATTAATATGTATACAGAAGAATATAGTTGGCAAACAACAACATACATTCTATGATATCTTGTAAACGGTAAGTAAGGGTTTCTGGGTATCTGTTTGCCTTTAGCTTGGTTTATAATTAAAATACATATTTTCTATTAAAACTCAATATCAATTTAAACTGGATTTTTTATTTCTTATTTTTGTTTATTTCAATTGTTAGCAATATGCATAAATAAACAATAAATGAATGACTAAATTCAATCGAAATAGTAATAATATATGAAGAGTAAAGGTATGCATGTATGTAAGACTGTGTTGTATAGAATTGATTGATACAATAAATAAGACATAAATATTTAAAACATTGTTTCATTCTATTGGACAATTTAAGAAAGCATTTTTTTTATTTGTTTGTTGTTTGTTTTCAAATATTATTAATTCTTACTAATCTATACGTCACTATAATATCAACGTTGACGTCAATTAGTCAAATTTATATTTAATTGAAAATTTATTTTGGGAAATCTAAAGTGTCTTGGCTTCATAAAGTCCATTTTGTTTTGCACTTCATTTCAGTATAGCTCTAATTCAGTTTTAGGTTCATTTCTAGTTCAGTTCTAGTTCAGTAGTTCAGTTCTAGTTCAGTTCTAGTTCAGTTCTAGTTCAGTTCTAGTTCAGTTCTAGTTCAGTTCTAGTTCAGTTCTAGTTCAGTTCTAGTTCAGTTCTAGTTCAGTTCTAGTTCAGTTCTAGTTCAGTTCTAGTTCAGTTCTAGTTCAGTTCTAGTTCAGTTCTAGTTCAGTTCTAGTTCAGTTCTAGTTCAGTTCTAGTTCAGTTCTAGTTCAGTTCCAGTTCAGTTCTAGTTCAGTTCTAGTTCAGTTCTAGTTCAGTCCTAGTTCAGTTCTAGTTCAGTTCTAGTTCAGTTCTAGTTCAGTTCTAGTTCAGTTCTAGTTCAGTTCTAGTTCAGTTCTAGTTCAGTTCTAGTTCAGTTCTAGTTCAGTTCTAGTTCAGTTCTAGTTCAGTTCTAGTTCAGTTCTAGTTCAGTTCTAGTTCAGTTCTAGTTCAGTTCTAGTTCAGTTCTAGTTCAGTTCTAGTTCAGTTCTGGTTCAGTTCTAGTTCAGTTCTAGTTCAGTTCTAGTTCAGTTCTAGTTCAGTTCTAGTTCAGTTCTAGTTCAGTTCTAGTTCAGTTCTAGTTCAGTTCTAGTTCAGTTCTGTTCTAATTCAGTTCTGTTCTAGTTCTAGTTCTAGTTCTGTTCTAGTTCAGTTCAGTTCAGTTCTGTTCTAGTTCAGTTCTAGTTCTTGAACAGTCCTAGTTCAAGTCTAGTCCTATTTAAGATCAATTCTAGTTCTTGAAAAGTTCTAATTCTCGAACAGTTCTAGTTTAAGATCAGTTCTAGTTCAAGTCTTGTCCTATTCAAGGTAAGTTTTAGCCCAGTTCTAGTTCTATTCGAGATCAATTTTATTTCTATTCATGATCAGTTTTAGATGAATTCAAACTAACTATTCTTCTGATCTTCATTTTATTCAATACAATTAAACAAAAAATCGCAATTTCCGTAATTTTTAATTTTCCTTTAGTATATTCATTGAAAAATATAATAAATATTATTAGATCATAATCTTTACAATAATCAGTCATACATCGTTCTTTTTTGCAATTTCTATATTTTTTTCTTTTTAATTTTTGAACTTATGACGAAATTTCTTTGTTTTATAGAAAATAAAATAAAAAAACTTCCGACAAAAGAATTTAAATGATTGTTGTGATAAAATAAAACAGAAATACAATTAATAAATATTATTTTAAAGATGCCACACGACTTGTTTTAGCACCTACACGAAAATTTTGAATTTTAAATTAAATGTAAATAAAGGAAATGTTTTCTTAAAAATATATACAAAACAAAGAAGAAAACGAATGTTAACACAAAAATTTAAATGATTCATGAAAAAATAAATGGTTTTTACTTTGAAAAAATATTAAAATTTCTTTCAATAATTAATTACAAATAGAATAAAAGAAAATTTATCTTGTATTAAACACTACAATTTTCATTTGCAATGCCTACGTAAACGAAGAATATACATAGTTATTATACAAAGAAATAAATGCTTAAAGTTGAATGAAGAATAATAGTAATGAAAACCCAAAATAATAAATTAAATGAACCATCAATTTCAAAATGATTGCATCAGGTGCCATTGTATTGCAGTTGGTTGTTAGGTTCATTTGTGTTTTATTTCAAACAAGTACAAGTTATAGTCCGTAGTACACAAGTAGTTGTATTTGAGTACAACGTTTTCAAAACTTATTGCATGTTGGCTTAAAGCCAGACATTAATTTTTTTCTCTTTATATTTTTTTTTTTTTTTTTTTTGGTTTGTATTATTACATTTTTCAATTCATTAAAACGTTGAACTTGTTAAAAATAAAAAAGCTTAAACATCTGTCATAGAAAAAGAAAATACTACAACGACGACGTCAAGTCAATAAATAACGTTTTACAAAAAGAACACCGGCACGGCAGGGGTCACTTGTTGAACGTCGTCATCTATTTGTTTAGAAAAGTAAATAAAACAAATTTTTGCGCCCTTTTCTGCACTGTACTATAGTTAATAAATATGAAGTACTTATATGTATAATTCCTTAAGTTCTAGTTCACTTCTAGTTCAGTTCTAGTTCAGTTCTACTTCAGTTCTAGTTCAGTTCTAGTTCAGTTCTAGTTCAGTTCTAGTTCAGTTCTAGTTCAGTTTAGTTCAGTTCTAGTTCAGTTCTAGTTCAGTTCTAGTTCAGTTCTAGTTCAGTTCTAGTTCAGTTCTAGTTCAGTTCTAGTTCAGTTCTAGTTCAGTTCTAGTTCAGTTCTAGTTCAGTTCTAGTTCAGTTCTAGTTCAGTTCTAGTTCAGTTCTAGTTCAGTTCTAGTTCAGTTCTAGTTCAGTTCTAGTTCAGTTCTAGTTCAGTTCTAGTTCAGTTCTAGTTCAGTTCTAGTTCAGTTCTAGTTCAGTTCTAGTTTAGTTCTAGTTCAGTTCAGTTCTAGTTCAGTTCTAGTTCAGTTCTAGTTCAGTTCTAGTTCAGTTCTAGTTCAGTTTTAGTTCAGTTCTAGTTCAGTTCTAGTTCAGTTCTAGTTCAGTTCTAGTTCAGTTCTAGTTCAGTTCTAGTTCAGTTCTAGTTCAGTTCTAGTTCAGTTCTAGTTCAGTTCTAGTTCAGTTCTAGTTCAGTTCTAGTTCAGTTCTAGTTCAGTTCTAGTTCAGTTCTTGTTCAGTTCTAGTTTAGTTCTAATTCAGTTCTAGTTCAGTTCTAGTTCAGTTCTAGTTTAGTTCTAGTTCAGTTCTATTCTCTAGTTCAGTTTAGTTCAGTTCTAGTTCAGTTCTAGTTCAGTTCTAGTTCAGTTCTAGTCAGTTCTAGTTCAGTTCTAGTTCAGTTCTAGTTCAGTTCTAGTTCAGTTCTAGTTCAGTTCTAGTTCAGTTCTAGTTCAGTTCTAGTTCAGTTCTAGTTCAGTTCTAGTTCAGTTCTAGTTCAGTTCTAGTTCAGTTCTAGTTCAGTTCTAGTTCAGTTCTAGTTCAGTTCTAGTTCAGTTCTAGTTCAGTTTTAGTTCAGTTCTAGTTCAGTTCTAGTTCAGTTCTAGTTCAGTTCTAGTTCAGTTCTACTTCAGTTCTAGTTCAGTTCTAGTTCAGTTCTAGTTCAGTTTAGTTCAGTTCTAGTTCAGTTCTAGTTCAGTTCTAGTTCAGTTCTAGTTCAGTTCTAGTTCAGTTCTAGTTCAGTTCTAGTTCAGTTCTAGTTCAGTTCTAGTTCAGTTCTAGTTCAGTTCTAGTTCAGTTCTAGTTCAGTTCTAGTTCAGTTCTAGTTCAGTTCTAGTTCAGTTCTAGTTCAGTTTCTAGTTCAGTTCTAGTTCAGTTCTAGTTCAGTTCTAGTTCAGTTCTAGTTCAGTTCTAGTTCAGTTCTAGTTCAGTTCTAGTTCAGTTCTAGTTCAGTTCTAGTTCAGTTCTAGTTCAGTTCTAGTTCAGTTCTAGTTTCAGTTCTAGTTCAGTTCTAGTTCAGTTCTAGTTCAGTTCTAGTTCAGTTCTAGTTCAGTTCTAGTTCAGTTCTAGTTCAGTTCTAGTTCAGTTCTAGTTCAGTTTCTAGTTCAGTTCTAGTTCAGTTCTAGTTCAGTTCTAGTTCAGTTCTAGTTCAGTTCTAGTTCAGTTCTAGTTCAGTTCTAGTTCAGTTCTAGTTCAGTTCTAGTTCAGTTCTAGTTCAGTTCTAGTTCAGTTCTAGTTCAGTTCTAGTTCAGTTCTAGTTCAGTTCTAGTTCAGTTCTAGTTCAGTTCTAGTTCAGTTCTAGTTCAGTTCTAGTTCAGTTCTAGTTCAGTTCTAGTTCAGTTCTAGTTTAGTTCTAATTCAGTTCTAGTTCAGTTCTAGTTCAGTTCTAGTTCAGTTCTACTTCAGTTCTAGTTCAGTTCTAGTTCAGTTTTAGTTCAGTTCTAGTTCAGTTCTAGTTCAGTTCTACTTCAGTTCTAGTTCAGTTCTAGTTCAGTTCTAGTTCAGTTCTAGTTCAGTTCTAGTTCAGTTCTAGTTCAGTTCTAGTTCAGTTCTAGTTCTAGTTCAGTTCTAGTTCAGTTCTAGTTCAGTTCTAGTTCAGTTCTAGTTCAGTTCTAGTTCAGTTCTAGTTCAGTTCTAGTTCAGTTCTAGTTCAGTTCTAGTTCAGTTCTAGTTCAGTTCTAGTTCAGTTCTAGTTCAGTTCTAGTTCAGTTCTAGTTCAGTTCTAGTTCAGTTCTAGTTCAGTTCTAGTTCAGTTCTAGTTCAGTTCTAGTTCAGTTCTAGTTCAGTTCTAGTTCAGTTCTAGTTCTTCTAGTTCAGTTCTAGTTCAGTTCTAGTTCAGTTCTAGTTCAGTTCTAGTTCAGTTCTAGTTCAGTTCTAGTTCAGTTCTAGTTCAGTTCTAGTTCAGTTCTAGTTCAGTTCTAGTTCAGTTCTAGTTCAGTTCTAGTTCAGTTCTAGTTCAGTTCTAGTTCAGTTCTAGTTCAGTTCTAGTTCAGTTCTAGTTCAGTTCTAGTTCAGTTCTAGTTCAGTTCTAGTTCAGTTCTAGTTCAGTTCTAGTTCAGTTCTAGTTCAGTTCTAGTTCAGTTCTAGTTCAGTTCTAGTTCAGTTCTAGTTCAGTTCTAGTTCAGTTCTAGTTCAGTTCTAGTTCAGTTCTAGTTCAGTTCTAGTTCAGTTCTAGTTCAGTTCTAGTTCAGTTCCAGTTCAGTTCTGTTCCAGTTCTACTTCAGTTCAGGTTCAGTTCTAGTTCAGTTCTAATTCAGTTCTAGTTCAATTCTAGTTTAGTTTTAATTCAGTTCGGGTTCAATACAAGTGAACTGCACTTGCATTGAGAAAAAAACAGAAGATTAGTGTCATGTAATCTTTTTAATATTTTATTATTTCAAAATGAAAGAGTTAATTGTGAAATTTAAAATTCTCTTATTTGTTAAATTATTTAATATATTTATTATGTATTTTTGTCACAATTTGTCTACTCTCTAATGAACTAATGATGACCTTTTTTGATAAACAACATGCACAAAATACATATTTAAATTGTTATAAAGTTTTTATATTAGTATCATCATCATCATCACTATAAATTCTAAATTATAACACTGTTTCCACACACATTTAGGAAGATTTTTCTCTATATTACTAATATAAAATTTCAAGGTATCTTAGAAAATAAAGTGATATATCTTTGAATACAAGGATTTAAGTGTACTTCAAAATGTAGGATGTTTTAAAGACACAAATGTATAAAGTCCTCTGAAAGAAATTTAAAAAATCAGTTTATTACTTTACTATTATAAGGAAATGGTGTAGTTTGTTGCAATACTATAATAAATTGCGTGTTCTACTTTTATTAACTAATATTTTTATTATTATATGTATAGACAAATGATATTTCCTTTCCATAATTTTCAATAAATTTCTAAATAAAAAATTACTTTCACTTTTACAAATATTAATTTTTAGGGGTGGAATTGTTACAGTTCTATTTGTAATATAATAAATTAATCATATAAAATTGACCTACAAAATGTCATTTACTTTAGTTCCAATAAAAAACGGGGTAAATATAACATAAATATTTAATCATCAAGAAGTAAAATACAAGTTTAGACATATTGTTATTTATCATAGACAAATAGAGACGTTTGCAAAAATTATTATAATAAAAAATAAAATGATTGTAAAACTTTAAAGAAATTGTTATTTACTGTAGTTAAAACTTTATTTTTCCAACACTTTTGGTAATAAAGATAATTTTAAACAGAAAATAGAATTGGACCACATATTATGAATAGGTGTAAATATCTTGCGGGGTTATCAGTTGCGAGGCGTTTTGGCTTATGTTGGGGACGTGCGTGCTTAAGTCAAGAAGTAACTTTTAACTAGACAAAAGCCATGACTATAGATTTGACCGTAGGCTAGACTTTAGACTAAACTATAGACTATACTATAGACTAGACTATAGACCAGACTATAGACTAGACTATAGACTAGACTATAGACTAGACTATAGACTAGACTATAGACTAGACTATAGACTAGACTATAGAATAGACTATAGACTAGACTATAGACTAGACTACAGACTAGACTAGACTATAGACTAGACTATAGACTAGACTATAGACTAGACTATAGACTAGACTAGACGAGACTATAGACTAAACTAGACTATAGACTAGACTATAGACTAGACTATAGACTAGACTATAGACTAGACTATAGACTAGACTATAGACTAGACTATAGACTAGACTAGACTAGACTATAGACTAGACTAGACTAGACTAGACTAGACTAGACTAGACTATAGACTAGACTAGACTATACTAGACTATAGACTAGACTATAGACTAGAATATAGACTAGACTATAGACTAGACTATAGACTAGAATATAGACTAGACTATAGACTAGACTATAGACTAGACTATAGACTAGACTATAGACTAGACTATAGACTAGACTATAGACTAGACTATAGACTAGATATAGACTAGACTATAGACTAGACTATAGACTAGACTATAGACTAGACTATAGACTAGACTATAGACTAGACTATAGACTAGACTATAGACTAGACTATAGACTAGACTATAGACTAGACTATAGACTAGACTATAGACTAGACTATAGACTAGACTATAGACTAGACTATAGACTAGACTATAGACTAGACTATAGACTAGACTATAGACTAGACTATAGACTAGACTATAGACTAGACTATAGACTAGACTATAGACTAGACTATAGACTAGACTATAGACTAGACTATAGACTAGACTATAGACTAGACTACAGACTAGACTATAGACTAGACTATAGACTAGACTATAGACTAGACTATAGACTAGACTATAGACTAGACTATAGACTAGACTACAGACTAGACTATAGACTAGACTATAGACTAGACTATAGACTAGACTATAGACTAGACTATAGACTACACTAAACTACAACTGTAAACTATGAGTAGTTTATGGTAAACTAGAATGAAAATTAATTATTCTTGGGCAAAGAATGAAATCTGTCAAAGCCAACTTTTCTTGATTAACTATCTACCCATTTAAGTCTTCATTTCCCCGCTAGATGTAAAATTTTGCTAGATTACTTTATAAATTTTTACATAACTACTTAAAATCTTCATAGGTAGTTAAAAAACAATTTTGAACTAATTAGAATGGCAAAACTAATATGAAACTTTGCAAAATTTTATAAACTTACAACAAAAAAACAATTACAATAAAAAACTATGACAAATGTAAACAAAAGAAAACCACTAAATTGACAATATGCATATGACCTTCAAATGTTGATGATTGTTTATAAAACCAAAATAAAAAAATAAATGTTACAAAAATATAATATAATTAACAAAAACATCCTTGACATTTTTCTAGGCAACAAGAAGAAACATCCTTGAAAATAAAAACAACAAAAACTATAAAAATAACAAGGGAATAAATGTATAAGAAAAGAAATACACGAACAGTAAAAGGAGAGACAAATTAAATAAAACAACAAAAGTAAGAGAACAAGCAAATTAAAAGGGAAAATATAACATACAAAGAAAATTAAATAAAATTAAAAATTATAGGTATAAAAAACAGGCATGAGTCAACTAAAGACAAGACAAATGGGAGACTTTTTTATAAAAAATGGCAGTTGCCAAAATTAATGAAATTGTTAAAGTAAATATTGTTTGTTTTTGTTTATAACAGCAAAACAAATAATAACATGGGAAAACAAAAACAATAAAAATAGAAAATTCGGGAAGTAATTTAGTTTTTATAAAACAAAAAACAACAAAAGAATTGCTAAATAAAATTTAAAAAAATATATTCCAAAACATAAATAAAAAAAAAGAGTAGAAGACAAATGAGAAAAAACTGACAAGCAAAAACAAATATAAAGAAACACAACAGTAAAATCATAAGGAGTGAGGGAGAGAGCTAGAGTATACACAGACACATATTTACAAAATGAGAAAAACATTTATTTGATTTTGTATAACTTTTAGGCCCCAAACAGGGGGGAGGGGGTAAAGAAATTACAGCACAAAATAAAAATCACACGTAATTTATCTTTTTTTAGAGAAAATTTTATATTTGAACCATAAAATGCACACACAAATAATTAAGCTATAACAAACAAAAATTAGAAAATTAACTAAATTTTTTGCTTGCAAACATTTTTTGCGTTTTAACTAAACGTTTAGTGATATTCTTATTTATTATACATACCTTTTAAAATCTCTCATAAGACGTCTGCGTGCGGGTGTCGACATTTTCTAAAAAAAACCTTTTTGTGTTTAACCAAAAAAAGTGGTGGCCTTTTTTTCTGTTAAAATGTTTCTTTTATTTGTTAATAACACAAAACGCAATTAAATTTTGTTGTATATTTCTCTTTCACTTTCTTCTGCTTATAATTGTTTTTTTCTTGTATCGTTACGAATTCCTACAAAAATAATTATAATTCAGTCTTTTTGCTTTTTGATTTCTCTTCTTAACACACTTCAAAAGTTTCTATTTGGCGTTTTTCAGCTTTTCTTCACGTCTTCAACTTAACACGAACAAAATTTAACTAAAAGTCAACGAAAGTTTTTACATGTATTGACAAAAAAGCACACAAACACACGCACACACAGTCAATCAAACTCTGACAAACATTTCTAATAATGTTGCCACCTCTAAAAAGCTAGTATTTTTCGTTCTTTCTGGCTCTATTTGATAGTTAAATTCTAAATAAAGCAACAAAAAACTTTATTAAATGATTAATTATCAAACAAATTTGTTAAAATTAAATTAAACAATTGCTTTCAAGATTTTAACAAGTTTGTTTTTCTTTTGGCTTTTATTTCTGGCAACACCATTTTCTCAAAAACAATCACTATTCATACACAGGCATACACAAATATAAACATTTTACATGCAAAGGAAAGAGTGCAGTATATAGAAAACTTAAGATTTAGCTTATTTTTTGTAGATAAGAAAAGATACGCTATATGTACATTGTACAACAACAAAAAATTTGCAAACGTTTCCTTCTAATGTTCAATGTTAAAAATGGTCAATGCTTAATATATTTTTTATTTTCTCTAATTGGAATATAGGGTTTTCTTCATTATTTTTTTAAACGTTTAAAGTGTTTGTCCCCAATTAAATATACTTGATTTTTATACACCACACGTTTTAAAATATCACAAAAAATATAAATTTGCCGACTGAACGTCAGAATCCTGCGTCGCCAACATTAACGGATTCAATTTACACCAAAAATTTTGGCGGCGGCTTAAAATCGTCCCTAAGCCGGCTAAGATATTAGGTGTGTTTTTAACATTTTCAACGATATTAAATAAAAAGAAAATCTGAATGTTCGTTTAAATGATTTTCGGTAGTGAATCTTATATGAGAGCTATGGCCAATTATGGACCGATCTAGGTTTAAGTTGATAAATAGTGTTGTAATACAGATATTCTAGAGGGAGTTACTTATTAACAATAAATCTATTTTTCGGGAGTATATAAATTTGTATAGTAGTTAATTATATGAAATTTTGAATCAAATCTAATAATTTTCAACTTGTGACAAAATTTATTGAATTAACACTTTAGTTTGTGAAAAAACGAATGTTGAATTAGAAACATAATATTTTCATAAGTTGTTTCCAAAATTTTCTCCTATATCCGTCATTTATGACCGATTTAGATAATTTTAAATAGCAAATTTATCGAAAGCATGTCTGATAGAATTATTGAAGATTAGGGTTTAGCAGATATCTTAGGTCTTCCGAAATCGAAAGAATCGAAAATCACTTATAAATTTAGTTAAGGTTCTATGAATTAAGTTTTAAACAAAGAAGTTTTTGTAAAAAAAAGCTATCTATTTTCTCCCATTTAAATATCAATTTCGAAAGTCGTTCAAAAAGACGGCAATCTAAAAATCGTGAAATAATATAATTTAAAAAATTTTTTAAAAGACAACATTTTTTAAACTGCGAAAAACTTTTAAAGATGTTTCACTTAAAAAAAACTCCTTGGCAACCAATGGCGCCGAGCTATTGTTACCTCTCAATAACGAGAAACAAATTTCTTATTTATAACAATATATAATATAATTCCCCCCTAGCCCTCTATATTTTGTTTAATCGTTATTACCTTTAAAGCGCTATTAACGTTATCGAAGTTTGCTAAAATATCGTTGCCTTGATTTCCTAAGTACTTCAAATAAACCTTTAGAAAACATGTAAATGTTTATGTATTTAATTTTTCGATAGAAAACATTTTTGACAGGATTTCAATAGAAACGTTTTTAATAGAAAAACATATTTTAACAAACCTTTAACTTTAACGTATATGTTTTGTAATTTACTTGCTTTACTACTATAAAATACAACCCTGACATATAAAAACATGACAGTTGTCACATATAACTTTCTTACTCACTCACTCTCACAACTCCAATCAGAGAGAGTGAGAAGAGAGGCTTTGTACAGTTTCAATTAATTTGTTTACATTTTACAATTCAACATTCTTAAAGAAACGAAATAATTAAAAAGAAATATTAATTTAATTCATTTAAATTAAACGACAAATAAAGAAATATAAAAACATCAACTTAAAATTAAAATAAAAGGTAAGAAAAACAACAAGTAATAGTAAAATTAAACTAGAATAAACTGAATAAAACAAGAAAACAAAAACCTGGGCGTGTTCCCAAAAACAAATGAATGACAGATTTCTATGAATGAAAACAGATTTATGAGTGAGACATGCCTCTGCGACAGACTTATAAATTAATAGAATAATTTAAAGAATTTACAAAAAACTATAGTATTTTTTAACTTTTTAGCAATATGGTGGTTTTAAATTCTTGTTGGTCTCCCATAATATGGTCGAATAATGTTAGGACCGGCAGCTATGCGGTGGCAGCTTATACAGCAGCTCTTTCCGTGATACTCATAACTATGGTGGGTATTGTTGGTTTCGTATTTTGTAAAAAAGTTAAAATATTAATAAATTTATTTATTTGTACTATATTATAGATTGTTTATATGCTGTGTGGTGGTGAATCGTCTCAATTATATTCTCCTTTATTTGAAACTGATATACGCAGCTCCATGCCAATAGTGGGAGGCTTTTTTATATTCTATTTTGTTTTAATCATTATAGCCTCTTATTTGGTATTCTATGGCATTAAAATAAGGTAAATGTGAAGAAAATATTTATAAAATTATATAATTTTTGTGATAAATTTAAATAATTTCTTTCAAATTTAGTGTACGCGGCTGGCTTTTACCCTGGTTAATCTTGGTGGGTGTAGCCATTTTATTCCAATTGATTTTTGGTTTATGGCTTATTGGTGGCTACTATATATACGTAAGTTTAACTAGCTTTCTATTAAATTAAGAAAAATTAAAGTTTTGGTTTTATATTAATTTCCTAATAGCTGGAGCAGACCTTTTCCGCTTTGATTAACTTCTGCTGGATGGCCTATAATGTAAGTTGCTTTTAATATTTCCTTTTAAATCGTTATTAAAATGTAATTCTTTTATTTTAATTTCAGTTCTATTGCTGGCTGTGCGTTTTCTCTCAGTATCAAATATTTTTAGAAATTCAAAATCCCAATATAGAGCTTTTAATGCCTTAATCAGTTTTCCCTTGCACTTGAATCAATTTTTTTGTTCAAATTATTTTAGTTAATCTCTTAATTATTTGTGTATGCATTTTTTTTGTAATGTTACATTTTATTACACATTTTGAGTGTAATTTTTAACAGTAACTTAAGTATTTTTAATTAAGGTTTTATAAAACTATTAAGACTAATATATTTTCTCCAACATTCCGTCCATTTAATGTGAAAATTATTGTAAGTTTTGTGGCCTTTTTGACATATCACAGTGTTCCATAATCTTATCGAAATGTATGTATTTGTAGTTTTTATACAAATTATTAATATAGTGAAATAAAATAATATTTTTCTTAAATTAAAATTTGCGAAAAGTTTTTCAATCCATATACGAATGGCAGGCTTTAAAGTTAATCATTCCGAATATAAAGCTGGGCTAAGCGGTAAATTGGAATTTATGTTAAATCTTATTTGCAAGTCTCCTCGCAGTTTCTCTTTAAGTTCTCGCTATTAAACATTTTGCGACAATAATGAAGAAGTAAGGAATGTATTTTATATAACGTCACCTAAAACGCAAACGGCCCTATCTAACATTTTTAAAATTTTACAGAAGAAGCAAAAATCTTTTTGAATTGAACATTTTGTTTTGTTTTATTAAACAAACGACATTTTTATTAGTGAAACTTATAATTTGTTATAATAGTTGACAATGGACTATATAACAATGGACAAATTGTACTTTTAACCTTTAATATTCAAATGTTTTTATAGATAGGTCGCTTTGTTTTTTGTCAATAAATTCGCAAATTTTGGTCGGAGGAGTCCAATTTTTTTTGAGAACATTTGTTTTGATGCAATGCGTTACAATCAGCTATAAAATCGATTTTGAGTTTTTGGTTAGTTAGGGCCGTTTGCATTTCAGATGACGATATATTCAAAAAATATGTATATTACGTATGGAACTAAATCCAATTTCGATCAAACTGCAAACTTAAACATTTTAGAATTATAATTTTAATCATCCTGAAAGTATGCAAACTATATTACATTACAATTATGCTTAACAATACAACATGTAAATGATAATGCAGGATATCGATAATGCAGTACTTTTAAAAAGCAAAATAGAAATATAAATAAATAACCGAAACAATCTCTGATCACATTTATTTCAAACGACTTTTTGAGTGAAAACATAAAAGTCCACTTATCTTAAAAACTACAAGGAATACAGCCAAAACAATAATGATCTATGATCACTTTTATTTCGAACCAAAAATCGAGTTTTTGAGTGAAAACATAAAAGTCCATTTATCTTGGAAGCTAGAAGAGATAGAGCCAAAACAATGTGATCACTTTTATCTTGCACAAAAAAAATCTATTTTTCGAGTGAAAACATAAAAGTCCATTTATCTTGAAAATTACAAGGGATACAGCCAAAACAATGATAATCTGCGATCACTTTAATTTATAACCAAAAATCGATTTTTTGAGTGAAAACATAAAAGTCCATTTATCTTGGAAACAAGAAGAGATACAGCCAAAACAATGATAATCTGTAATCACTTTTATTTCGAACCAAAAATCGATGTTTTGAGTGAAAACATAAAAGTCCATTTATCTTGGAAACTAGAAGAGATACAGCCAAAACAATGATAATCTGTGATCACTTTTATTTCGAACCAAAAATCGACGTTTTGAGTGAAAACATAAAAGTCCATTTATCTTGGAAACTAGAAGAGATACAGCCAAAACAATGATAATCTGTGATCACGTTTATTCTGAACCAAAAACCTATGTTTTGAGTGAAAACATAAAAGTCCATTTATCTTGGAAACTAGAAGAGATACAGCCTAAACAATGATAATCTGTGATCACTTTTATTTCGAACAAAAAATCGACGTTTTGAGTGAAAACATAAAAGTCCATTTATCTTGGAAACTAAAGAGATACAGCCAAAACAATGATAATCTGTGATCACTTTTATTTCGAACCAAAAAATCGATGTTTTGAGTGAAAACATAAAAGTCCATTTATCTTGGAAACTAGAAGAGATACAGCCAAAACAATGATAATCTGTGATCACTTTTATTTCGAACCAAAAATCTATGTTTTGAGTGGAAACATAAAAGTCCATTTATCTTGAAAATTACAAGGGATACAGACAAAACAATGATAATCTGCGATCACTTTAATTTATAACCAAAAATCGATTTTTTGAGTGAAAACATAAAAGTCCATTTATCTTGGAAACTAGAAGAGATACAGCCAAAACAATGATAATCTGTGATCACTTTTATTTCGAACCAAAAATCGATGTTTTGAGTGAAAACATAAAAGTCCATTTATCTTGGAAACTAGAAGAGATACAGCCAAAAAGTCCATTTATCTTGGAAACTAGAAGAGATACAGCCAAAACAATGATAATCTGTGATCACGTTTATTCTGAACCAAAAACCTATGTTTTGAGTGAAAACATAAAAGTCTATTTATCTTGGAAACTAAAGAGATACAGCCAAAACAATGATAATCTGTGATCACTTTTATTTCGAACCAAAAATCGATGTTTTGAGTGGAAACATAAAAGTCGATTTATCTTGGAAACTAGAAGAGATACAGCCAAAACAATGATAATCTGTGGTCACTTTTATTTCGAACCAAAAATCGATGTTTTGAGTGAAAACATAAAAGTCCATTTATCTTGGAAACTAGAAGAGATACAGCCAAAACAATGATAATCTGTGATCACTTTTATTTCGAACCAAAAATCTATGTTTTGAGTGGAAACATAAAAGTCCATTTATCTTCGAAACTAGAAGAGATACAGCCAAAACAACGATAATCTGTGATCACTTTTATTCGAACCAAAAATCGACGTTTTGAGTGAAAACATAAAAGTCCATTTATCTTGGAAACTAGAAGAGATACAGCCAAAACAATGATAATCTGTGATCACTTTTATTTCGAACAAAAATCGATGTTTTGAGTGGAAACATAAAAGTCCATTTATCTTGGAAACTAGAAGAGATACAGCCAAAACAATGATAATCTGTGATCACTTTTATTTCGAACATAAAATTGTTGTTTTGAGTGAAAACACAAAAGTCCATTTATCTTGGCAACTAGAAGAGATACAGCCAAAACAATGATAATCTGTGGTCACTTTTATTTCGAACCAAAAATCGATGTTTTGAGTGAAAACATAAAAGTCTATTTATCTTGGAAACTAAAGAGATACAGCCAAAACAATGATAATCTGTGATCACTTTTATTTCGAACCAAAAATCGATGTTTTGAGTGGAAACATAAAAGTCGATTTATCTTGGAAACTAGAAGAGATACAGCCAAAACAATGATAATCTGTGGTCACTTTTATTTCGAACCAAAAATCGATGTTTTGAGTGAAAACATAAAAGTCGATTTATCTTGGAAACTAGAAGAGATACAGCCAAAACAATGATAATCTGTGATCACTTTTATTTCGAACAAAAATCGATGTTTTGAGTGGAAACATAAAAGTCCATTTATCTTGGAAACTAGAAGAGATACAGCCAAAACAATGATAATCTGTGATCACTTTTATTCGAACCAAAAATCGACGTTTTGAGTGAAAACATAAAAGTCCATTTATCTTGGAAACTAGAAGAGATACAGCCAAAACAATGATAATCTGTGATCACTTTTATTTCGAACCAAAAATCGATGTTTTGAGTGGAAACATAGAAGTCCATTTATCTTGGAAACTAGAAGAGATACAGCCAAAACAAAGATAATCTGTGATCACTTTTATTTGGTACCAAAAATCAATGTTTTGAGTGAAAACATAAAAGTCCATTTATCTTGGAAACTAGAAGAGATAAAGCCAAAACAATGATAATCTGTGATCACTTTTATTTCGATCCAAAAATAATTTCGAGCCAAAACAATGATAATCTGTGATCACTTTTATTTCGAACCAAAAATCGATGTTTTGAGTGAAAACACAAAAGTCCATTTATCTTGGCAACTAGAAGAGATACAGCCAAAACAATGATAATCTGTGATCACTTTTATTTCGAACCAAAAATCGATGTTTCGAGTGGAAACATAAAAGTCCATTTATCTTGGAAATTAGAAGAGATACAGCCTAAACAATGATAATCTGTGATCACTTTTATTTCGAACCAAAAATCGATGTTTCGAGTGGAAACATAAAAGTCCATTTATCTTGGATATTAGAAGAGATACAGCCAAAACAATGATAATCTGTGATCACTTTTATTTCGTACCAAAAATCGACGTTTTGAGTGAAAACATAAAAGTCCATTTATCATGGAAACTAGAAGAGATACAGACAAAACAATGATAATCTGTGATCACTTTTATTTCGAACCAGAAATCGATGTTTTGAGTGAAAACACAAAAGTCCATTTATCTTGGAAACTAGAAGAGATACAGCCAAAACAATGATAATCTGTGATCACTTTTATTTCGAACCAAAAATCGATGTTTCGAGTGGAAACATAAAACTCCATTTATCTTGGAAATTAGAAGAGATACAGCCAAAACAATGATAATCTGTGATCACTTTTATTTCAAACCAAAAATCGACGTTTTGAGTGAAAACATAAAAGACTATTTACCTTGGAAACTAGAAGAGATACAGCCAAAACAATGATAATCTGTGATCACTTTTATTTCAAACCAAAAATCGACGTTTTGAGTGAAAACATAAAAGACTATTTACCTTTTAAACTAGAAGAGATACAGCCAAAGTAATGATAATCTGTGATCACTTTTATTTCGAACCAAAAATCAACGTTTGAGTGAAAACATAAAAGTCCATTTATCTTGGAAACTAGAAGAGATACAGCCAAAACAATGATAATCGTGATCACTTTTATTTCGAACCAAAAATCGATGTTTTGAGTGAAAACACAAAAGTCCATTCATCTTGGAAACTAGAAGAGATACAGCCAAAACAATGATAATCTGTGATCACTTTTATTTCGAACCAAAAATCGATCTTTCGAGTGGAAACATAAAAGTCCATTTATCTTGGAAATTAGAAGAGATACAGCCAAAACAATGATAATCTGTGATCACTTTTATTTCGAACCAAAAATCGACATTTTGAGTGAAAACATAAAAGTCCATTTATCTTTGAAACTAGAAGAGATACAGCCAAAATAATGATAATCTGTGATCACTTTTATTTCGAACAAAAAAGTCGATGTTTTGAGTGAAAACATTAAAGTCCATTTATCTTGGAACTAGAAGAGATACAGCCAAAACAATGATAATCTGTGATCACTTTTATTTCGAACCAAAAATCGATGTTTCGAATGGAAACATAAAAGTCCATTTATCTTGGAAACTAGAAGAGATACAGCATAAACAATGATAATCTGTGATCACTTTTATTTCGAGCCAAAAATCGACGTTTTGAGTAAAAACATAAAAGTCCATTTATCTTGGAAACTAGAAGAGATACAGCCAAAACAATGATAATCTCTGATCCATTTTATTTCGAACCAAAAATCGATGTTTTGAGTAAAACATAAAAGTCCATTTATCTTGGAACTAGAAGAGATACAGCCAAAACAATGATAATCTGTGATCACTTTTATTTCGAACAAAAAAATAGATGTTTTTAGTGAAAACATAAAAGACTATCTACCTTGGAAACTAGAAGAGATACAGCCAAAATAATGATAATCTGTGATCACTTTTACTTCGAAAAGACTATTTACCTTGGAAACTAAAGGGGATACAGCCAAAACAATGATAATCTGTGATCACTTTTATTTCGAAGCAAAAATCGACGTTTTGGGTGAAAACATAAAAGTCCATTTATCTTGGAAACTAGAAGAGATACAGCCAAAACAATGATAAGCTGTGATCACTTTTATTTCGAACCAAAAATCGATGTTTTGAGTGAAAACATAAAAGTCCATTTATCTTGGAAACTAGAAGAGATACAGCCAAAACAATGATAATCTGTGATCACTTTTATTTCGAACCAAAAATCGACGTTTTGAGTGGAAACATAAAAGTCCATTTATCTTGGAAACTAGAAGAGATACAGCCAAAACAATGATAATCCGTGATCACTTTTATTTCGAACCAAAAATCGATGTTTTGAGTGAAAACATAAAAGTCCATTTATCTTGGAAACTAGAAGAGATACAGCCAAAACAATGATAATCTGTGATCACTTTTATTTCGAACCAAAAATCGATGTTTTGAGTGGAAACATAAAAGTCCATTTATCTTGGAAACTAGAAGAGATACAGCCAAAACAATGATAATCTGTGATCACTTTTATTTCGAACCAAAAATCGTTGTTTTGAGTGAAAACATAAAAGTCCATTTATTTTGGAAACTAGAAGAGATACAGCCAAAACAATGATAATCTGTGATCACTTTTATTTCGAACCAAAAATCGACGTTTTGAGTGAAAACATAAACGTCCATTTATCTTGGAAACTAGGAGAGATACAGCCAAAACAGTGATAATCTGTGATCACTTTTATTTCGAACCAAAAGTCGATGTTTTGAGTGGAAACATAAAAGTCCATTTATCTTGGAAACTAGAAGAGATACAGCCAAAACAATGATAATCTGTGATCACTTTTATTTCGAACCAAAAATCGATGTTTTGAGTGAAAACATAAAAGTCCATTTATAATGGATCACTTGATCACTTTTATTTCGAACCAAAAATCGACGTTTTGAGTGAAAACATAAAAGTCCATTTATCTTGGAAACTAGAAGAGATACAGCCTAAACAACGATAATCTAAATAATAATCTGTGATCACTTTTATTTCGAACCAAAAATCGATGTTTTGAGTGGAAACATAAAAGTCCATTTATCTTGGAAACTAGAAAAGATACGGATAAAACAATGATAATCTGTGATCACTTTTATTTCGAACATAAAATTGTTGTTTTGATTGAAAACATAAAAGTCCATTTATTTTGGAAACTAGAAGAGATACAGCCAAAACAACGATAATCTGTGATCACTTTTATTTCGAACCAAAAATCGATGTTTTGAGTGAAAACATAAAAGTCCATTTATCTTGGAAACTAGAAGAGATACAGACAAAACAATGATAATCTTGGAAACTAGAAGAGATACAGCCAAAACAATGATAATCTGTGATCACTTTTATTTCGAACCAAAAATCGACGTTTTGAGTGGAAACATAAAAGTCCATTTATCTTGGAAACTAGAAGAGATACGGCCAAAACATTGATAATCTGTGATCACTTTTATTTCGAACCAAAAATCGACTAGAAGAGATACAGCCAACACAATGATAATCTGCGATCACTTTTATTTCGAACCAAAAATCGACGTTTTGAGTGAAAACATAAAAGTCCATTTATCTTGGAAACTAGAAGAGATACAGCCAAAACAATGATAATCTGTGATCACTTTTATTTCGAACCAAAAATCGATGTTTTGAGTGGAAACATAAAAGTCATTTATCTTGGAAACTAGAAGAGATACAGCCAAAACAATGATAATCTGTGATCACTTTTATTTCGAACCAAAAATCGACGTTTTGAGTGAAAACATAAAAGTCCATTTATCTTGGAAACTAGAAGAGATACAGCCAAAACAATGATAATCTGTGATCACTTTTATTTCGAACCAAAAATCGATGTTTTGAGTGAAAAGATAAAAGTCCATTTATCTTGGAAACTAGAACAGATACAGCCAAAACAATGATAATCTGTGATCACTTTTATTTCGAACCAAAAATCGACGTTTTGAGTGGAAACATAAAAGTCCATTTATCTTGGACACTAGAAGAGATACAGCCAAAACAATGATAATCTGTGATCACTTTCATTTCGATCTAAAAATCGATGTTTAGAGTTTTGGACACTAGGAGAGTTACAGCCTAAACAATGAAAATCTGTGATCACTTTTATTTCGAACTAAAAGTCGATGTTTTGAGTGGAAACATAAAAGTCCATTTATCTTGGAAACTAGAAGAGATACAGCCAAAACAATGATAATCTGTGATCACTTTCATTTCGAACCAAAAATCGTTGTTTTGAGTGAAAACATAAAAGTCCCCTTATTTTGGAAACTAGAAGAGATACAGCCAAAACAATTATAATCTGTGATCACTTTTATTTCGAACCAAAAATCTACGTTTTGAGTGAAAACATAAAAGTCCATTTATCTTGGAAACTAGAAGAGATACAGCCTAAACAATGAAAATCTGTGATCATTTTTATTTCGAACCAAAAGTCGATGTTTTGAGTGGGAACATAAAATTCCATTTATCTTGGAAACTAGAAGAGATACAGCCAAAACAATGATAATCTGTGATCACTTTTATTTCGAACCAAAAATCGATGTTTTGAGTGAAAACATAAAAGTCCATTTATCTTGGAAACTAGAAGAGATACAGCCAAAACAATGATAATCTGTGATCACTTTTATTTCGAACCAAAAATCGATGTTTTGAGTGAAAACATAAAAGTCCATTTATCTTGGAAACTAGAAGAGATAAACCCAAAACAATGATAATCTATGATCACTTTTATTTCGAACCAAAAATCGATGTTTTGAGTGAAAACATAAAAGTCCATTTATTTTGGAAACTAGAAGAGATACAGCCAAAACAATGATAATCTGTGATCACTTTTATTTCGGACCAAAAATAGATGTTTTGAGTGAAAACATAAAAGTCCATTTATCTTGGAAACTAGAAGAGATAAACCCAAAACAATGATAATCTGTGATCACTTTTATTTCGAACCAAAAATCGATGTTTTGAGTGAAAACATAAAAGTCCATTTATCTTGGAAACCAGAAGAGATACAGCCAAAACAACGATAATCTGTAATCACTTTTATTTCGGACCAAAAATCGATGTTTTGTGTGAAAACATAAAGGTCCATTTATCTTGGAAACTAGAAGAGATAAACCCAAAACAATGATAATCTGTGATCACTTTTATTTCGAACCAAAAATCGATGTTTTGAGTGAAAACATAAAAGTCCATTTATCTTGGAAACTAGAAGAGATACAGCCAAAACAATGATAATCTGTGATCACTTTTATTTCGAACCAAAAATCGACGTTTTGAGTGAAAACATAAAAGTCCATTTATCTTGGAAACTAGAAGAGATACAGCCAAAACAATGATAATCTTGGAAACTAGAAGAGATACAGCCAAAACAATAATAATCTGTGATCACTTTTATTTCGAACCAAAAATCGATGTTTTGAGTGGAAACATAAAAGTCATTTATCTTGGAAACTAGAAGAGATACAGCCAAAACAATGATAATCTGTGATCACTTTTATTTCGAACCAAAAATCGACGTTTTGAGTGAAAACATAAAAGTCCATTTATCTTGGAAACTAGAAGAGATACAGCCTAAACAACGATAATCTGTGATCACTTTTATTTCGAACCAAAAATCGATGTTTTGAGTGAAAACCTAAAAGCCCATTTATCTTGGAAACTAGAAGAGATACAGCCAAAACAATGATAATCTGTGATCACTTTTATTTCGAACCAAAAATCGATGTTTTGAGTGAAAACATAAAAGTCCATTTATCTTGGAAACTAGAACAGATACAGCCAAAACAATGATAATCTGTGATCACTTTTATTTCGAACCAAAAATCGATGTTTTGAGTGGAAACATAAAAATCTGTGATCACTTTTATTTCGAACCAAAAATCGACGTTCTGAGTGAAAACATAAAAGTCCATTTATCTTGGAAACTAGAAGAGATACAGCCTAAACATTGAAAATCTGTGATCACTTTTATTTCGAACCAAAAGTCGATGTTTTGAGTGGGAACATAAAAGTCCATTTATCTTGGAAACTAGAAGAGATACAGCCAAAACAATGATAATCTGTGATCACTTTTATTTCGAACCAAAAATCGATGTTTTGAGTGAAAACATAAAAGTCCATTTATCTTGGAAACTAGAAGAGATACAGCCAAAACAATGATAATCTTGGAAACTAGAAGAGATACAGCCTAAACAATGAAAATCTGTGATCATTTTTATTTCGAACCAAAAGTCGATGTTTTGAGTGGGAACATAAAAGTCCATTTATCTTGGAAACTAGAAGAGATACAGCCAAAACAATGATAATCTGTGATCACTTTTATTTCGAACCAAATATCGATTTGTTGAGTGAAAACATAAAAGTCCATTTATCTTGGAAACTAGAAGAGATACAGCCAAAACAATGATAATCTGTGATCACTTTTATTTCGAACCAAAAATCGATGTTTTGAGTGAAAACATAAAAGTCCATTTATCTTGGAAACTAGAAGAGATAAACCCAAAACAATGATAATCTATGATCACTTTTATTTCGAACCAAAAATCGATGTTTTGAGTGAAAACATAAAAGTCCATTTATTTTGGAAACTAGAAGAGATACAGCCAAAACAATGATAATCTGTGATCACTTTTATTTCAGACCAAAAATAGATGTTTTGAGTGAAAACATAAAAGTCCATTTATCTTGGAAACTAGAAGAGATAAACCCAAAACAACGATAATCTGTGATCACTTTTATTTCGAACCAAAAATCGATGTTTTGAGTGAAAACATAAAAGTCCATTTATCTTGGAAACCAGAAGAGATACAGCCAAAACAACGATAATCTGTAATCACTTTTATTTCGGACCAAAAATCGATGTTTTGTGTGAAAACATAAAGGTCCATTTATCTTGGAAACTAGAAGAGATAAACCCAAAACAATGATAATCTGTGATCACTTTTATTTCGAACCAAAAATCGACGTTTTGAGTGAAAACATAAAAGTCCATTTATCTTGGAAACTAGAAGAGATACAGCCAAAACAATGATAATCTTGGAAACTAGAAGAGATACAGCCAAAACAATAATAATCTGTGATCACTTTTATTTCGAACCAAAAATCGACGTTTTGAGTGGAAACATAAAAGTCCATTTATCATTTATCTGTGATCACTTTTATTTCGAACCAAAAATCGATGTTTTGAGTGGAAATATAAAAGTCATTTATCTTGGAAACTAGAAGAGATACAGCCAAAACAATGATAATCTGTGATCACTTTTATTTCGAACCAAAAATCGACGTTTTGAGTGAAAACATAAAAGTCCATTTATCTTGGAAACTAGAAGAGATACAGCCTAAACAACGATAATCTGTGATCACTTTTATTTCGAACCAAAAATCGACGTTTTGAGTGGAAACATAAAAGTCCATTTATCATTTATCTGTGATCACTTTTATTTCGAACCAAAAATCGATGTTTTGAGTGAAAACCTAAAAGCTCATTTATCTTGGAAACTAGAAGAGATACAGCCAAAACAATGATAATCTGTGATCACTTTTATTTCGAACCAAAAATCGATGTTTTGAGTGAAAACATAAAAGTCCATTTATCTTGGAAACTAGAAGAGATACAGCCAAAACAATGATAATCTGTGATCACTTTTATTTCGAACCAAAAATCGACGTTTTGAGTGGAAACATAAAAGTCCATTTATCATTTATCTGTGATCACTTTTATTTCGAACCAAAAATCGATGTTTTGAGTGAAAACCTAAAAGCTCATTTATCTTGGAAACTAGAAGAGATACAGCCAAAACAATGATAATCTGTGATCACTTTTATTTCGAACCAAAAATCGATGTTTTGAGTGAAAACATAAAAGTCCATTTATCTTGGAAACTAGAACAGATACAGCCAAAACAATGATAATCTGTGATCACTTTTATTTCGAACCAAAAATCGATGTTTTGAGTGGAAACATAAAAATCTGTGATCACTTTTATTTCGAACCAAAAATCGACGTTTTGAGTGAAAACATAAAAGTCCATTTATCTTGGAAACTAGAAGAGATACAGCCTAAACATTGAAAATCTGTGATCACTTTTATTTCGAACCAAAAGTCGATGTTTTGAGTGGAAACATAAAAGTCCATTTATCTTGGAAACTAGAAGAGATACAGCCAAAACAATGATAATCTGTGATCACTTTTATTTCGAACCAAAAATCGATGTTTTGAGTGAAAACATAAAAGTCCATTCATCTTGGAAACTAGAAGAGATACAGCCAAAACAATGATAATCTGTGATCACTTTTATTTCGAACCAAAAATCGATGTTTTTAGTGAAAACATAAAAGTCCATTTATCCTGGAAACTAGAAGAGATAAACCCAAAACAATGATAATCTGTGATCACTTTTATTTCGAACCAAAAATCGATGTTTTGAGTGGAAACATAAAAATCTGTGATCACTTTTATTTCGAACCAAAAATCGACGTTTTGAGTGAAAACATAAAAGTCCATTTATCTTGGAAACTAGAAGAGATACAGCCTAAACATTGAAAATCTGTGATCACTTTTATTTCGAACCAAAAGTCGATGTTTTGAGTGGAAACATAAAAGTCCATTTATCTTGGAAACTAGAAGAGATACAGCCAAAACAATGATAATCTGTGATCACTTTTATTTCGAACCAAAAATCGATGTTTTGAGTGAAAACATAAAAGTCCATTCATCTTGGAAACTAGAAGAGATACAGCCAAAACAATGATAATCTGTGATCACTTTTATTTCGAACCAAAAATCGATGTTTTTAGTGAAAACATAAAAGTCCATTTATCCTGGAAACTAGAAGAGATAAACCCAAAACAATGATAATCTGTGATCACTTTTATTTCGAACCAAAAATCGATGTTTTGAGTGAAAACATAAAAGTCCATTTATTTTGGAAACTAGAAGAGATACAGCCAAAACAATGATAATCTGTGATCACTTTTATTTCGAACCAAAAATCGACGTTTTGAGTGAAAACATAAAAGTCCATTTATCTTGGAAACAAGAAGAGATACAGCCAAAACAATGATAATCTGTGATCACTTTTATTTCGAACCAAAAATCGACGTTTTGAGTGGAAACATAAAAGTCCATTTATCTTGGAAACTAGAAGAGATACAGCCAAAACATTGATAATCTGTGATCACTTTTATTTCGAACCAAAAATCGACTAGAAGAGATACAGCCAAAACAATGATAATCTGCGATCACTTTTATTTCGAACCAAAAATCGACGTTTTGAGTGAAAACATAAAAGTCCATTTATCTTGGAAACTAGAAGAGATACAGCCAAAACAATGATAATCTGTGATCACTTTTATTTCGAACCAAAAATCGATGTTTTGAGTGGAAACACAAGAGTCCATTTATCTTGGAAACTAGAAGACATACAGTCAAAACAATGATAATCTGTGATCACTTTTATATCGAACCAAAAATCGACGTTTTGAGTGAAAACATAAAAGTCCAGTTATCTTGGAAACTAGAAGAGATACAACCAAAATAATGATAATCTGTGATCACTTTTATTTCGAACCAAAAATCGATGTTTTGAGTGAAAACATAAAAGTCCATTTATCTTGAAAACTAGAAGAGATACAGCCAAAACAATGAAAATCTGTGATCACTTTTATTTCGAACCAAAAATCGATGTTTTGAGTGGAAACATAAAAGTCCATTTATCTTGGAAACTAGAAGAGATACAGCCAAAACATGTTTTGAGTGAAAAAATAAAAGTCCATTTATCTTGGAAACTAGAAGAGATACAGCCAAACAATGATAATTTGTGATCACTTTTATTTCGAACAAAAAATGGATGTTTTGAGTGGAAACATAAAAGTCCATTTATCTTGGAAACTAGAAGAGATACAGCCAAAACAATGATAAGCTGTGATCACTTTTATTTTGAACCAAAAATCGACGTTTTGAGTGAAAACATAAAAGTCCATTTATCTTGGAAACTAGAAGAGATACAGCCAAAACTATGATAATCTGTGATCACTTTTATTTCGAACCAAAAATCTATGTTTTGAATGAAAACATAAAAGTCCATTTATCTTGGAAACTAGAAGAGATACAGCCAAAACAATGATAATCTGTGATCACTTTTATTTCGAACCAAAAATCGATGTTTTGAGTGAAAACATAAAAGTCCATTTATCTTGGAAACTAGAAGAGATACAGCCAAAACAAAGATAATCTGTGATCACTTTTATTTCGAACCAAAAATCGATGTTTTGAGTGAAAACATAAAAGTCCATTTATCTTGGAAACTAGAAGAGATACAGCAAAAACAATGATAATCTGTGATCACTTTTATTTCGAACCAAAAATCGATGTTTTGAGTGAAAACATAAAAGTCCATTTATCTTGGAAACTAGAAGAGATACAGCCAAAACAATGATAATCTGTGATCACTTTTATTTCGAACCAAAAATCGATGTTTTGAGTGAAAACATAAAAGTCCATTTATCTTAGAAACTTGAAGACATACAGCCTAAACAACGATAATCTGTGATCACTTTTATTTCGAACCAAAAATCGTTGTTTTGAGTGAAAACATAAAAGTCCATTTATCTTGGAAACTAGAAGAGATACAGACTAAACAATGAAAATCTGTGATCACTTTTATTTTGAACCAACAGTCGATGTTTTGAGTGGAAACACTAAAGTCCATTTATCTTGGAAACTAGAAGAGATACAGCCAAAACAATGATAATCTGTGATCACTTTTATTTCGAACCAAAAATCGACGTTTTGAGTGAAAACATAAAAGTCCATTTATCTTGGAAACTAGAAGAGATACAGCCAAAACAATGATAATCTGTGATCACTTTTATTTCGAACCAAAAATCGACGTTTTGAGTGAAAACGTAAAAGTCCATTTATCTTGGAAACTAGAAGAAATACAGCCAAAACAATGATAATCTGTGATCACTTTTATTTCGATCCAAAAATCGATGTTTTGAGTGAAAACATAAAAGTCCATTTATCTTGGAAACTAGAAGAGATACATCCAAAACAATGATAATCTGTGATCACTTTTATATCGAACCAAAAATCGACGTTTTGAGTGAAAACATAAAAGTCCAGTTATCTTGGAAACTAGAAGAGATACAACCAAAACAATGATAATCTGTGATCACTTTTATTTCGAACCAAAAATCGATGTTTTGAGTGAAAACATAAAAGTCCATTTATCTTGAAAACTAGAAGAGATACAGCCAAAACAATGAAAATCTGTGATCACTTTTATTTCGAACCAAAAATCGATGTTTTGAGTGAAAACATAAAAGTCCATTTATCTTGGAAACTAGAAGAGATACAGCCAAAACATGTTTTGAGTGAAAAAATAAAAGTCTATTTATCTTGGAAACTAGAAGAGATACAGCCAAACAATGATAATTTGTGATCACTTTTATTTCGAACAAAAAATGGATGTTTTGAGTGGAAACATAAAAGTCCATTTATCTTGGAAACTAGAAGAGATACAGCCAAAACATTGATAATCTGTGATCACTTTTATTTCAAACCAGAAATCGATGTTTTGAGTAAAAACATAAAAGTCCATTTATTTTGGAAACTAGAAGAGATACAGCCAAAACAATGATAATCTGTGATCACTTTTATTTCGCTCCAAAAATCGATGTTTTGAGTGGAAACCTAAAAGTTCATTTATCTTGGAAACTAGAAGAGATACAGCCAAAACAATGATAATCTGTGATCACTTTCGAACCAAAATCGATGTTTTGAGTGAAAACGTAAAAGTCCATTTATCTTGGAAACTAGAAGAGATACAGCCAAAACAATGATAATCTGTGATCACTTTTTTTGCGAGCCAAAAATCGATGTTTTTAGTGATAACATTAAAGTCCATTTATTTTGGAAACTAGAAGAGATACACGTTTTGAGTGAAAACATAAAAGTCCATTTATCTTGGAAACTAGAAGAGATACAGCCAAACAATGATAATCTTTGATCACTTTTATTTCGAAAATCGATGTTTTGGGTGAAAACATAAAAGTCCATTTATCTTGGAAACTAGAAGAGATACAGCCAAAACAATGATAATCTATGATCACTTATATTTCGAACCAAAAAGCGATGTTTTGAGTGGAAACATAAAAGTCCATTTATCTTGGAAACTAGAAGAGATACAGCCAAAACAATGATAATCTGTGATCACTTTTATTTCGAACAAAAATCGATGTTTTGAGTGGAAACATAAAAGTCCATTTATCTTGGAAACTAGAAGAGATACAGCCAAAACAATGATAATCTGTGATCACTTTTATTTCGAACCAAAAATCGATGTTTGAAGTGAAAACATAAAAGTCCATTTATTTTGGAAACTAGAAGAGATACAGCCAAAACAATGATGATCTTTGATCACTTTTATTTCGAACCAAAAATCGATGTTTTGAGTGGAAACATAAAAGTCCATTTATCTTGCAAACTAGAAGAGATAGGACCAAAACAATGATAATCTGTGATCACTTTTATTTCGAACTAAAAATCGATGTTTGATGATAATCTGTGATCACTTTTATTGAGAACCAAAAATCGATGTTTTGAGTGAAAGCATAAAAGTCCATCTTTCTTAGAAGCTAGAAGATATATAAACGGTGTTAATCTGTGATCACTTTTATTTCGAACCAAATATCGATTTGTTGAGTGAAAACATAAAAGTCCATTTTTCTTGGAAACTAGAAGATAGAGTGCCAAAACAATGAAAATCTGTGACCGCTTTTATTTCGAAACAAAAATCGATTTTTTGAGTGAAAACATAAAAGTTCATCTTTTTTGGAAACTAGAAGAGATAGGGCCAAAACAGTGTTAATCTGTGATCACTTTTATTTCGAACCAAAAATATATGCTTTGAGTGAAAAAATAAAAGTCCATGTTCCTTCCGGCTACCTAACTATTGTAGCATTCTACAGGCAGAGATATCTGCTATAAAACGAGCGGTAAATTGGCTGAGGTGTTATCGAATATCGGAAGATATTCGTATATATACGGGCCCAAGAATGCCGGGTATCTTTTAATGAGATACCGGGACATTCTAGAATAACGCTTATATGTGTCCCAGGACACAGTAGTTATGAGAATGAGATCGACGCTTCACTGGCATTTCCCTACTAACTGTAAGTTAAATCACTTGTTCTAAATGAGCTATCTATATGAAATGGCTCAGATCAGATGGGTTAGTGAAACTACCTGTCTATCTTCGAGGTCAACTTGGGCTCTGTATGATGCCCCTAAGTCTAGCTTATTGTTAAGTTTTCACAGGGAGCTAATTTGAACGCTGTTATCTCATATTCACTTTTACAGTCCGACATTTAATGGGAACAGGAAACTCTACTTTGGATCTGCTGTTCTCTCTTGTATGGAGGATATATCCGGTTTTAAGTAGTAAGTAGTTTTTGTAGGAAAAGGCTCCAATGACCAATAGGGCATCACAACGGGATCGAAATCAGACGGACCCACGTGAGCCACTTAAACTTGTTTGAGTGGCTATAATTCTTACATAAACCATTATTTCGACAAAAAATCGAAACACTTGGTGCAAAAGGACTATCTTTTTGAACTTGAATAAACGTTTCAAGTTCAGTCAGATCGGTAGACAGTTGTGGATGTGTTCTACATTTCACGATCAGTGTTTATTTCTCTTAAAATTTTTTAACTTTAAAACAAATTTGTTTGTTATTTGTTTTCGTTAAACCACATCCGTACACAAACACACTCAGGGAAAATCATTATGTAAATATGGCGCCCCAAAATCATTATTCACCATAATTTTTATTATTTTTCGATAATATACTTTTTTTTGGTAATAATAATGATATTATTATTGCTGTTTTTGCTCTTTTGCAGTTTGCTGCAGTTCTACCTTTGTACCTACTTAAATTACGGCTAAGAACAGCAAAATTTAAATTTAGTTAACAAAAAGTTTATTATTTTTAATAAAGACAAGTTACGGCAACAAACAACCTACAGACAGTTTGCGGTTTTATTTTGTGTTCTTTTTCTGAATTTTGTTTTCAGTTCTTGGCATGTGAACGAACTTTATACCCACAACTTTGAAATGTTGTTGTATTTATGTATGTGGATTTGTTTTTATTTTGACCAGGCCAACCTACTGAACAAATAGCTGCAGCAGAAAGGGAAATTAGTATGGTCAGGCACTGGAAAGTGTATTAGCTGTTGGGCTAATTAACATGGGAATCTCTTAATAAGTTTTAAGGTCAGAAACAAATATTGTAAGTGAATCCAAATGATATAATCGTATATGCTGAATATTTTGTTATAATGAAACTTTTGCATTGAATTTGAGTTTTATTTGTTCAACAAAGAAATCTTTTTTCTACAAGGTAGTACTTTTTCTCTGTTTTGCGAATTGTATTTACTTGCCGGCATTTGTTGTTTGTGTTTTCTTAAAATCTTTGGGAATGTAATGGCATTTAAGAGAATGATATCGCCTTCTCTTATTAGCAGTGTAATTGTAAGCGTCTTCTTTATAAATATATTTTAAGAGAAATTAATTTGCAAACAAACAAATAACTAACTAACTAACTAACTAACTAACTAACTAACTAACTAACTACTAACTAACTAACTACTAACTAACTAACTAACTAACTAATACTAACTAACTAACTAACTAACTAACTAACTACTAACTAACTAACTAACTAACTAACTAACTAACTAACTAACTAACTAACTAACTAACTACTAACTAACTAACTAACTAACTAACTAACTAACTACTAACTAACTAACTAACTAACTAACTAACTAACTAACTAACTAACTAACTAACTAACTAACTAACTACTAACTAACTAACTAACTAACTAACTAACTAACTAACTAACTAACTAACTAACTAACTAACTAACTAACTAACTAACTAACTAACTAACTAACTAACTAACTAACTAACTAACTAACTAACTAACTAACTAACTAACTACTAACTAACTAACTAACTAACAACTAACTAACTAACTAACTAACTAACTACTAACTAACTAACTAACTAACTAACTAACTAACTAACTAACTAACTAACTAACTAACTAACTAACTAACTAACTAACTACTAACTAACTAACTAACTAACTAACTAACTAACTACTAACTACTAACTAACTAACTAACTAACTAACTACTAACTAACTAACTAACTAACTAACTAACTAACTAACTAACTAACTAACTAACTAACTAACTAACTAACTAACTAACTAACTAACTAACTAACTAACTAACTAACTAACTAACTAACTACTAACTACTACTAACTAACTAACTAACTAACTAACTACTACTAACTAACTAACTAACTAACTAACTAACTAACTAACTAACTAACTAACTAACTAACTAACTAACTAACTAACTAACTAACTAACTAACTAACTAACTAACTAACTAACTAACTAACTAACTAACTAACTAACTAACTAACTAACTAACTACTAACTAACTAACTAACTAACTACTAACTAACTAACAACTAACTAACTAACTAACTAACTAACTAACTAACTAACTAACTAACTAACTAACTAACTAACTAACTAACTAACTAACTAACTAACTAACTAACTAACTACTAACTAACTAACTAACTAACTAACTAACTAACTAACTAACTAACTACTAACTAACTAACTAACTAACTAACTAACTAACTAACTAACTAACTAACTAACTAACTAACTAACTAACTAACTAACTAACTAACTAACTAACTAACTAACTAACTAACTAACTAACTAACTAACTAACTAACTAACTAACTAACTAACTAACTACTAACTAACTAACTAACTAACTAACTAACTAACTAACTAACTAACTAACTAACTAACTAACTAACTAACTAACTAACTAACTAACTAACTAACTAACTAACTAACTAACTAACTACTAACTACTAACTAACTAACTAACTAACTAACTAACTAACTAACTAACTAACTAACTAACTAACTAACTAACTAACTAACTAACTAACTAACTAACTAACTAACTAACTAACTAACTAACTAACTAACTAACTAACTAACTAACTAACTAACTAACTAACTAACTAACTAACTAACTAACTAACTAACTAACTAACTACTAACTAACTAACTAACTAACTACTAACTAACTAACTAACTAACTAACTAACTACTAACTAACTAACTAACTAACTAACTAACTAACTAACTAACTAACTAACTAACTAACTAACTAACTAACTAACTAACTAACTAACTAACTAACTAACTAACTAACTAACTAACTAACTAACTAACTAACTAACTACTAACTAACTAACTAACTAACTAACTAACTAACTACTAACTAACTAACTAACTAACTAACTAACTAACTAACTAACTAACTAACTAACTAACTAACTAACTAACTAACTAACTAATCAAATTCTTTCAAATTCGGTTCACAATTTATACAATTTTTGTAAAATAGTTCTTCATTTTTTTTTATTTCCATCTGTGAAAATTATTTTTCATATTAAGAAAATATTGATTTTGTAGCAATAATATGCGGTTTGTTTACAAACAAATAAATAAACTCTCTTTTCATAATTATTCAAAAACTCTTTTCACTCTCTGACAAAATTGGAGCTCTCTTTTGGCGATGTGTTTACAAATGGGGATCTTTTACTCTTAAATTGTGGCGCTAATTCATGTGCATCAACATCATAATGACTGAAAATACAACTTAATTATTATCAATAGACAATGTCATAATGACTTTGTTTAGATAGACTACACAGAGCTCAGGTAGTTGATCGTTTATTAAACAACAACGTATCGAAGCGTGCGGTTGTGCTGTGGAAGCATTTTAAAAATAATTTGTTTAATTTTTTCTGTTATTTTTTTTGAAGTATTAACTCGAAAACGAAACGAATTAAATAAATTTTGTTATTAAGTAAATAATAAATATAAAACAAAAGTGTGTTGGCTAGTTGTTTTAAATAAAAAAATTTTAGTTAATTAAACTAAAAACGTTATTAAATTAAAACTAATAAATTTTGAGGAAAAAAAACAAGAGTTACGTACAATGAAAACAAATAAAGAAAATAAAATTTAAATGTAGTAGAAAATAAATAAATTAACAACAAAAAAACAGTAAATTAAAGAAAGAAAAAAAAAAAAACGCGAACATCAGTTGAAAATAAAACAAATAAAATATTTTTCCGCAAGTGTACAAGTGTGTGTATGTGTTTTGGGGTGATATTAACAACAACAAACATTTTTGTTAAATAAATTATTAAAGTGAGTGAGTGAATGATAAAAAATTTATAAAAAAATAATGATAACAAAATAATTTTAATTTGCCATTTAAAGAATTTGTAAAGAGAAAAAAATATTGTATATGTATCAGAAAATAGCAAATATTTGAAATATTTGCAATTTACACAAATTTGAGAGATAAAAAAAAGTTGGAAAAAAATTTTACAAAATAAGAAAATATTAAGTTACAACAATTTGTACATAAAACTTAAACAGGGTAAGTTAAAGAAGACATTTTTTTCTAACACTTAATAATTAAAAAAAAGGATTTTTGATTTGATCTATGATTTTTTTCAATGCCAAAGTCTTTAACATATTTAGCTTTTATTTGCTTAAGTTTTCTACTAAAAAGGGTAGATTTTTTAAGGAATATACATACCTATGTATAAGTGATCAAGAAACAAGTTCCTTTTTTAAATGTGTTTTAACGAATTTACAAGCGATTTAAGTTTTCAAGGTCTTTGACCAGAAGAGCCCCATTTTAGTGGGGACGATATATTGGATTTGTGCTGATCTTTGTAACGCATAGAATTAATGGTCATATACCCACCTTTAACTATACCAATCGGCTCAGAACCATTTTCTAAGTCGATTAAGGTATGTCCGTCCGTCCGTCTGTTCGTCTGTCTTTCTAACCGTCTGTCCATATAAACTTTGTAATCAATCTACACAATTTTGAAGATAATTGGATGAAATTTGGTACGCGCATTATTTTTGACCCAAAGACGAACCCTATTGATTTTGGATGATATTTATTATTATTTCACCTAGCCCCCAAATAATCAAACTCCCTAAATTAGGATTTCGAGCTCATAATCATGCGAATTATACTAATATCCCTACAAAAATAGGCACAACTACGTTTCATATAAGCATAAATGATACTGCAAAATTTCGTAATGAGCAGCCCTTATTTAACCCTAGCCCCCCTTGCAAAGTCCTCCTATGAAAATGCTAGAACATCGTTAATCCCCTTATAAACATGTAAATTTCAATGAAATTCGGCATAATTAACTTTAATGTCAACAAAAATCCCTCCAGAAAAGCGCGTTTTAATTAGGGCTTGGGTACATTATGGACCGAGCTCTAAAGATTTTATAAAAATAATTAAATTATTAAAACAATTAATTTTTGTCGATTTTGATCATACACTTTTCTTTGGTTTCAAAATGGGGATAGGGTAAATGGTAGCCCGATCCTTAAGAAATTTGATACAGATTTTTGTTCATGTAAGACTTCTTAACATCTTTTATTTGTCATTATATTTGAAAGTTAAAAAATTAGAAGTCATTCTCTAAAGGGGGCCCAAGTAGACCGATCCGATTTGGTGGAAATATTTTGATATCTATGAAACCTGTTGGTGTAAATTTTTTTCAAATTTCGACCTTATATATAGGGACTAGGATAAAATATTGACTGATCCCTAAGGAATTTTTTTAAATTTTATTTTTTAAGATCCATAAGTTATATTCTTAAGGGAGCTTTATATGGGGGATTTAGGTTAAATTTGGATCAAATAGTATATTTGTCGTAGTTATCAGCTAAAAGCCAAATTAATAGATTACGAACATTTTTAGTAAGCTTCCTATTTTCCGATTTTCATTGAAATATTGAAAGCCATTCAGTCGGCCGGACATATCATATTCGACTCAGAAACTGATTCTGAGTTGATCGTCGTACTTTAAAGTAGATGAAAGGCCAATAGTTTTCTGTATTACAATTATAAGCACAAACGCATAATACCCTCCTCATTATAGGGGATCGATTAATCCACAGATTGACAGACCTAGCAACTTTAGAAAGCACTACAAAAAAGTATAAAAGCAGGTTATGAAAAGTGTATTTTTTTAGTGAGTCTGTTATTAAAAGCTTGGATCCTTATAATACTCATGGAACGAATGATATCATTCCTGCAGATCTACAGAACTATATTGATCTGGATAATCCATGGCTGTCAAACATACATACAAAGCCCCTCTTGTTTACATTCCTTTACAATAGATTAGAAGTATTTAATGTGATATTTATACCAAAAGGAAGAAAACTTCTCACACCCAGACAAAGAACTATACCCCTATAAGTCTAGTATTATTCTTGATAAAAACTAATGGAAAGAATAAGTGATATTGGCAAGTGGACTTTAATTGATAAATCCTTGCTCTCAACATGCCAACATTAAGGGAAGTCCATTGGGATAGCTCTACATACATCGTTGAAAAATCCATGACTTTAAATCAATTTCGCTCTCTCAGTAGGGACTTGTTAGATCTATAGTTGGTGTTTTTACTAAACTAATACCTTAAGGATATGTCTCAAATGTTGGAAGCGTCTCTAAAGTTCATTAGCTCATGAAGCGTTAACTGTGGTCTTAGTGTTAGTCCTGAAAACCGAAGCTTGTAATCTTCTCTGAATCATACAAGATTCTTCGGCTAAATTGTGATTTTTTTATCGTTAAAAATATTGGAAAATACTTGAGTAGTATGAGTCTATTCTCGAGATCCACAATGATCTTGACGGCATTGTACTTACATATGTTTGTAAAAGGGCTGTGATCAAGAAAGACAAGACTTCAAACATACTACCTTTTAAAGAAGTTATGGTGCTTAAAGAAGAACTCCAGTTTAATTGGCTACCAGTGGACCTATGAAATCCTGTTGATAGTTGAGTCAATGTCAAGTGTATCCAAAATAATTCAGAAGAAACTTCTGTTTTCTTATCACTGCGTAGACCTTCGATTCTTTTCATGTTTATAGTAATTGATCTAAGTAAGTGATTAAATATTGGTGGTGACACTAAATCTCAGTAGTCAGGTTGTTGTGCATCCACGTTATTTTGTTTCAGTGTAATTTATTCCTTACAATGTTGCATTTATGAGTTTGATTTTTTGTTGTTTTCATTTCAATTTCGCACAATTTGTGCGTAGGTTTATATTTTTGTTTTATATTTTTTTCTACCGAATTTATTATATTTTTGACTGCTTGAAATCACACACAAGCAAAAAATACATAAAAGATCATCATTACCTTTAAGTTAAATGAACGTGTCGGTAATGTTTCATTTTAGTCTGCGTTTTCGTTTTTATTTAGTTTTGTAACATATTCAGTTGCAATTGCTTTCAAAGCAATAATGATGACTACAGACATACAGATAGACAGACACCAAACAGCAGCAACATCAACTATAACAACGACAACATCAACATCAACAGCAGCAGCAACGGCAACAGCAATAACATTAACAGTAGCAATTGCAGCCGTAGTCTATGGTCATGTCTATTTTCTAGTTAATTGACTAGTCTATCGATTAGTCTATGAACTAGTCTACTCACTGACTGATTTTTTAACTAGTGTATTGACCAGCCTAACGACTAACGACTAGTCTGCTGACTAGTCCATTGAATAGTCTATTGACTAGTCAATTGAATAGTCTATTACTACTAGTCCATTGACTACTCCATTGAATAGTCTATTGACTAGTCTATCGGCTAGTTTATTGACTAGTATATCAACTAGTTTATTGACTAGTATATCGACTGGTCCATCGACTAGTCTACTGACTAGTCTATCAACTGGTCTATTGAATAGTTTATTGACCAGTCTATTGGCTTTTTTATTGACTAGTCTATCGACTGGTCTATTGATTACTCTATCGACTGGTCTATTGATTAGTCTATTGACTAGTCTATCTACTAGTCTATCTACTGGTCTATTTACTAGTACATCGGCTAGTTTATTGACTAGTATATCGACTAGTTTATTGAATAGTATAGTCTCTTAACTAGTCTATCGACTGGTCTATTGAGTAGTCTATCCAGTATTGACTAGGTCTATGGAATAGTCTATTGACTAGTCTATCAACTGGTCTACTGACTAGTCTATTGACTAGTCTATCAACTAGTCTATCGACTAGTCTATTGACTACTCTATCGACTGGTCTATTGATTAGTCTATCAACTAGTCTATCGACTAGTTTATTGAATAGTCTATTGACTAGTGTATCAACTAGCCTATTGACTAGTATATTGACTAGTCTATTGACTAGTCTATAGACTAGTATATCGTCTAGTTTATTGACTAGTATATCGACTAGTTTATTGAATAGTGTATCGACTAGTCTACTGAATAGTCTATCGACTGGTCTACTGATTAGTCTACTTTCTAGTCTAGCGACTGGTCTATTGATTAGTCTATCAACTAGTTTATTGACTAGTTTATTGATTAGTCTATTGACTAGTCTATTGACTAGTCTATCGGCTAGTTTATTGACTAGTATATCGACTAGTCTATCGGCTAGTTTATTGACTAGTATATCGACTAGTTTATTGACTAGTTTATTGACTAGTATATCGACTAGTTTATTTTCTAGTCTATCGTGTAGTCTATCGACTAGTCTATTGATCAGTCTATTGAGTAGTCTATCGAGTATTGGCTAGGCTATCGAATAGTCTATTGAGTAGTTTATTGACCAGTCTATTGGCTGTTCTATTGACTAGTCTATCGACTGGTCTATTGACTACTCTATCGACAAGACTATTGAATAGCCTACTGGTTTATTGACTAGTTAAATAGTCTATGAACTAGTCTGTTGATCTATTGACTAGTGTGGTGGCCAGCCTATGGACCAGTCTATTTACTAGTATAGTGATGAAACTTACCAAAAAGTCCCAAACATATTCAATAAAAGTACTTTTAAAAACGCATCTCTTTTACAAAATTTTGCATAATTCTTGGGTTCGGCAGACAATCATTGTTTTCGCATTTCAAAAATTAATGTGCAACAATGTGATTAAAGTCAAATGGCCAGCAATTGTAATAAAAATCAAGATAAACAAAAATATTCGCATAAATGTTGTTTTGACACAAAGAATCTACCAAAAACTCAAAACAATTCGATTTATTTTCTCTTCGAATTGTTAACGAAACCTATAATTAGTATGAGAGTTCTGTAGTTTTCGGCAGAAACAAATTAAAGTCCTAAATTTAGTTGTTTCGCTTTTTTTGATTTATTCAATTAGTATCAGAAAATAACACTAAAAGATCTACACTCAAACATAAATAAAGAAAAAAAATCTACAAAAAAAGTAACGTAATTTGTATATGACGAGAGTATGAACATCAAGTGCCTGTTGTTATCTTTTATCTTTTTTTCACCTGCGTTCGAGATGGGGGAAACCAACAACAGCAAATACAAAAACTTATAAAAATCATATAAAAATCAACCTTCATTATACAATTTCTTGTTGTTGTTGCCTTTGTTTTAGTTACTTTTTTGTTTATTACGTTTTTTTTTGGAGGGAATCACTGTGGGTTGGTTGATCTTATTTTTTTGGTTTGTTACGTTTTCAGTTTTTTTTTAATAATAAAAAATCGTGATTTTTGTTTTTTAACTGTATTTAATAATGAATGAATGAAATTGTATGTGTCTGCTTTGAAAGGAACTGTTATAGATGATTTTTTGTTTTTAAATTTTTTTGCTGTTTTACTTTATTTTTGTATACAATTGGCATCATACATATAGATACACAAAATAAAATTTAACATTTAACTTATAATAAAAAAAAAACACACGTTGAAAACAAAAATACAAAATAAAATTAAAAAAAAAAACTGTTGCTCCTCCAAACCGTTATGTTTTGGCTTAAAAAAATGTTTATTTATTTATTTTTTCTTAAATATTTTAATTCTTATATCATTTCGACCTATATTCGATATGATGATGACGATCATCGTCATCGTTGTTGATCATCATCATTATTACGAATGTGCCTGACGATGATCATCATCATTATTTGCGATTAAAGTGGTTGGTTGAAAGAGTGTATTGATTAATATAATTTTAAAGTTACAGATTACCTCCAAAATCATTTAATGAGTTTTGATTTTTAAACATTCACTTGGAAATTTTGAGAAAACAATCATGTTAGTACGAGTTTGATTGTCAAGCTATGTTAGTGTTCGATCACCGAAAGCAAGTCTTCTTCTACAATTAACCTTGCAGTAGATTTGATCGTTATAGATTTTCTAAAGATCAGTTCAGTTCTAGTTCAGAACTAGTTCTAGTTTAGTTCTAGTTCAGTTTTTGTTCAGTTCTAGTTCAGTTCTAGTTCTAGTTCAGTTCTAGTTCTAGTTCAGTCTAGTTCAGTTCTAGTTCAGTTCTAGTTCAGGTCTAGTTCAGTTCTAGTTCAGTTCTAGTTCTAGTCAGTTCTAGTTCGTTCTAGTTCAGTTTTTCTAGTTCTAGTTCTAGTTCAGTTCTAGCTCAGTTCTAGTTCAGTTCTAGTTCAGTTCTAGTTCAGTTCTAGTTCAGTTCTAGTTCAGTTCTAGTTCAGTTCTAGTTCAGTTCTAGTCAGTTCTAGTTCAGTTCTAGTTCAGTTCTAGTTCAGTTCTAGTTCAGGTCTAGTTCAGTTCTAGTTCAGTTCTAGTTCAGTCAGTTCAGTAGTTCAGTTCTAGTTCAGTTCTAGTTCAGTTCTAGTTCAGTTCTAGTTCAGTTCTAGTTCAGTTCTAGTCAGTTCTAGTTCAGTCTAGTTCAGTTCTAGTTCAGTTCTAGTTCAGTTCTAGTTCAGTTCTAGTTCAGTTCTAGTTCAGTTCTAGTTCAGTTCTAGTTCAGTTCTAGTTCAGTTCTAGTTCAGTTCTAGTTCAGTTCTAGTTCAGTTCTAGTTCAGTTCTAGTTCAGTTCTAGTTCAGTTCTAGTTCAGTTCTAGTTCAGTTCTAGTTCAGTTCTAGTTCAGTTCTAGTTCAGTTCTAGTTCAGTTCTAGTTCAGTTCTAGTTCAGTTCTAGTTCAGTTCTAGTTCAGTTCTAGTTCAGTTCAGTTCTAGTTCAGTTCTAGTTCAGTTCTAGTTCAGTTCTAGTTCAGTTCTAGTTCAGTTCTAGTTCAGTTCTAGTTCAGTTCTAGTTCAGTTCTAGTTCAGTTCTAGTTCAGTTCTTCAGTTCTAGTTCAGTTCTAGTTCAGTTCTAGTTCAGTTCTAGTTCAGTTCTAGTTCAGTTCTAGTTCAGTTCTAGTTCAGTTCTAGTTCAGTCTAGTTCAGTTCTAGTTCAGTTCTAGTTCAGTTCTAGTTCAGTTCTAGTTCAGTTCTAGTTCAGTTCTAGTTCAGTTCTAGTTCAGTTCTAGTTCAGTTCTAGTTCAGTTCTAGTTCAGTTCTAGTTCAGTTCTAGTTCAGTTCTAGTTCAGTTCTAGTTCAGTTCTAGTTCAGTTCTAGTTCAGTTCTAGTTCAGTTCTAGTTCAGTTCTAGTTCAGTTCTAGTTCAGTTCTAGTTCAGTTCTAGTTCAGTTCTAGTTCAGTTCTAGTTCAGTTCTAGTTCAGTTCTAGTTCAGTTCTAGTTCAGTTCTAGTTCAGTTCTAGTTCAGTTCTAGTTCAGTTCTAGTTCAGTCTAGTTCAGTTCAGTTCTAGTTCAGTTCTAGTTCAGTTCTAGTTCAGTTCTAGTTCAGTTCTAGTTCAGTTCTAGTTCAGTTCTAGTTCAGTTCTAGTTCAGTTCTAGTTCAGTCTAGTTCAGTTCTAGTTCAGTTCTAGTTCAGTTCTAGTTCAGTTCTAGTTCAGTTCTAGTTCAGTTCTAGTTCAGTTCTAGTTCAGTTCTAGTTCAGTTCTAGTTCAGTTCTAGTTCAGTTCTAGTTCAGTTCTAGTTCAGTTCTAGTTCAGTTCTAGTTCAGTTCTAGTTCAGTTCAGTTCAGTTCTAGTTCAGTTCTAGTTCAGCTAGTTCAGTTCTAGTTCAGTTCTAGTTCAGTTCTAGTTCAGTCTAGTTCAGTTCTAGTTCAGTTCTAGTTCAGTTCTAGTTCAGTTCTAGTTCAGTTCTAGTTCAGTTCTAGTTCAGTTCTAGTTCAGTTCTAGTTCAGTTCTAGTCAGTTCTAGTTCAGTTCTAGTTCAGTTCTAGTTCAGTTCTAGTTCAGTTCTAGTTCAGTTCTAGTTCAGTTCTAGTTCAGTTCGTTCTAGTTCAGTTCTAGTTCAGTTCTAGTTCAGTTCTAGTTCAGTTTCAGTTCTAGTTCAGTTCTAGTTCAGTTCTAGTTCAGTTCTAGTTCAGTTCTAGTTCAGTATCAGTTCTAGTTCAGTTCTAGTTCAGTTCTAGTTCAGTTCTAGTTCAGTTCTAGTTCAGTTCTAGTTCAGTTCTAGTTCAGTTCTAGTTCAGTTCTAGTTCAGTTCTAGTTCAGTTCTAGTTCAGTTCTAGTTCAGTTCTAGTTCAGTTCTAGTTCAGTTCTAGTTCAGTTCTAGTTCAGTTCTAGTTCAGTTCTAGTTCAGTTCTAGTTCAGTTCAATTATAGTTCAAGTTCATTTATATGGAATATATTAATTTGACTATATAGCATCCTATCAGAATGTAACTATTAAAATTGTATTTATTAGATATGCGTACATAAATGTCTATGTTTATATTTCGAGGAATACTTTTACACATTTGTCTTAGAAATGATTTAATCCTTTCAACTCTCTGTTTATATATAAAAACGAATATGTTTTGGATATTGGCTAAAATAAAATGTATGCCATTCATTTGCAAAAAGGCAATTTAAGTGCTTTTTCTTCATCTCCCATTCTTAACACATACCCACACAGACACTCTCTCACATACCAAAATGACACTTCCAAACAAATACATTTGCACAAATTTACACCGGCTGATGCAGACAGATACACTAAGCCAAACATACACATTATATATGTAATTCCCCCAAATTTGATTCACAACAAACAACACAACTTAAATTGACCAAAATATACTCGTACATCACAGAAATTTTAGCATAAGTATCATTCTATCTAGAGTTTTTTTTTTTGTAATACTGGTGTAGTTGTTTTTATTTTCTTCCCAACTGTGTTTCGAGTAGAAGTCTGTCTACTTTTCCTCTTTTTCTATATACAGTGTGATCGCGCGATCACTTGTACTTACACTCCAAACGCCAAAAGAATGTTTGTTTAAATAAAAATAAATATAAATAAAAATGTTGTTGTTTTTTTCTATTTTCGATTTATTTTGTTTTTTTGCATTCGTATGCAAATAAGTCCATTACAGCAACAATAACATTTGTGTATTTTTGCAAACAACTTTGCATTTCTTTCTATTCCTCTAAGCGGAATATATTTAGACAAAAAAAACTGTGTGTGTGTAAAAAAATGGAAAAAATAATAATCCTCAAAAAATAAGAAGTGTTTTTAAAAGTGTACTTTAACATGTAAATGAAATTAAAAAAAAAAAATCAGCTGCAAAAAATATTCACACAATTTTACAATAAATACAATATGGGTGATTCCATAGGGATATAAGAACCAAATTTAAAAATGAATTTAGTTTACAAAACTACAACTTGTTGATCTGGATCATATTGGTAATTTAAAAAAGGAAAGATCGGTAGAAATATAGCCAGAGCTAGCGAGAATTCATGGCAGTTGGAGAGAATATTATGATTTCCTTACCATGATCGTGTTTGTCTCAAATAAATAAACGTTTCCTTCCAATAATATGTGAAAACGCATATCGTTGGAATGTCCCACTCTTCCTTTAGCAGTATCCCATATTATTAAAAATAAAATTCTAAAAATAATTCCTGGTTATTTGTGCATACATCCCATCCATTCTTTACAAAAAAAAAAAAAAAACACATTGCACAGCCTCACACACCAGCAGTACACTCGCTCTCACATTAATAGTAGTACATGCATTAATCGCACACATTTTGCGTTCATTTAACGTCCGTTAGCCGAGCGCAAAATAATCTTTTCTTTTCAGTTGTCGCTGTTGCAAGTCTTACACGTTCAATATTTGTTTTTAACTTAAATTCTTGTGCATTTATTTTAAGTTATTTTCTCTTGATCTTACTTCAATTTCTGTTGCATGTATTTCTCGCTTAACTCGAGATCAGTTTAATCCAACAGCAATCCACCACAGAGAACTGCAAATAACTACATCGCATCACAACGTCATTATCAACATCATTATGATATAGCATTATTGTAAGGTGGAGTAGAAATAAAACGTAAGAATACGACAAGAAATGTAGGGTTATCAACTTTTGGGGGAAATATAGGTGATTTTTGCAGACACTTCTTTCTAATAAACTCATTATTTCCTATAGAAGTCTATATCTATCACTATCTCTGGGTATTCTACAGAACACAAACAATCACAAGATTATGATTTCTTATTATCACGTTATCCAGACTTCCTAAATGAATCTCTTGTTGAAGATTTAAGAAGTCGTAAGATCGCTTCCTCAAGATTTCCTAAGAAGTCAATCTAGTGTTGGCGCTAGATTCTATCCATTGATTGCACGTTCAAGATTGAAAAATAAATCAAGTAATCTTTTACTACAGGTTTCCTAAAGAAGTCAAAAAATTGTAAAGAAGTTAAACGACCACTCAAGATTTCCTATAGCATTCAATATATCGCAATCGTGAGCTGGCGTCAATCGTTAGCTTAAAGCTTCCTATAGAAATCAACCTAGCACTAGCTTCAAATTTCCGTCTTCATTTCTAGTTCAGTTCTTGTTCAGTTCTAGTTCAGTTTTAGTTCAGTTCTAGTTCAGTTCTAGTTCAGTTCTAGTTCAGTTCTAGTTCAGTTCTAGTTCAGTCTCGTCAGTTCTAGTTCAGTTCTAGTTCAGTTCTAGTTCAGTTCGTTCAGTTCTAGTCAGTTCTAGTTCAGAGTTCAGTTCTAGTTCAGTTCTAGTTCAGTTTCTAGTTCAGTTCTAGTTCAGTTCTAGTTCAGTCTAGTTCAGTTCTAGTTCAGTTCTAGTTCAGTTTAGTCAGTTCTAGTTCAGTTCTAGTTCAGTTCTAGTTCAGTTTCTAGTTCAGTTCTAGTTCAGTTCTAGTTCAGTTCTAGTTCAGTTCTAGTTCAGTTCTAGTTCAGTTCTAGTTCAGTTCTAGTTCAGTTCTAGTTCAGTTCTAGTTCAGTTCTAGTTCAGTTCTAGTTCAGTTCTAGTTCAGTTCTAGTTCAGTTCTAGTTCAGTTCTAGTTCAGTTCTAGTTCAGTTCTAGTTCAGTTCTAGTTCAGTTCTAGTTCAGTTCTAGTTCAGTTCTAGTTCAGTTCTAGTTCAGTTCTAGTTCAGTTCTAGTTCAGTTCTAGTTCAGTTCTAGTTCAGTTCTAGTTCAGTTCTAGTTCAGTTCTAGTTCAGTTCTAGTTCAGTTCTAGTTCAGTTCTAGTTCAGTTCTAGTTCAGTTCTAGTTCAGTTCTAGTTCTAGTTCTAGCTCTAGTTCTAGTTCAGTTCTAGTTCAGTTCTAGTTTAGTTCTAGTTCAGTTCTAGTTCAGTTCTAGTTCAGTTCTAGTTCAGTTCTAGTTCAGTTCTAGTTCAGTTCTAGTTCAGTTCTAGTTCAGTTCTAGTTCAGTTCTAGTTCAGTTCTAGTTCAGTTCTAGTTCAGTTCTAGTTCAGTTCTAGTTCAGTTCTAGTTCAGTTCTAGTTCAGTTCTAGTTCAGTTCTAGTTCAGTTCTAGTTCAGTTCTAGTTCAGTTCTAGTTCAGTTCTAGTTCAGTTCTAGTTCAGTTTAGTTCAGTTCTAGTTCAGTTCTAGTTCAGTTCTAGTTCAGTTCTAGTTCAGTTCTAGTTCAGTTCTAGTTCAGTTCTAGTTCAGTTCTAGTTCAGTTCTAGTTCAGTTCTAGTTCAGTTCTAGTTCAGTTCTAGTTCAGTTCTAGTTCAGTTCTAGTTCAGTTCTAGTTCAGTTCTAGTTCAAGTTCTAGTTCAGTTCTAGTTCAGTTCTATTGCAGTTCTAGTTCAGTTCTAGTTCAGTTCTAGTTCAGATCTAGTTCAGTTCTAGTTCAGTTCTAGTTCAGTTCTAGTTCAGTTCTAGTTCAGTTCTAGTTCAGTTCTAGTTCAGTTCTAATTCAGTTCTAGTTCAGTTCTAGTTCAGTTCTAGTTCAGTTCTAGTTCAGTTCTAGTTCAGTTCTAGTTCAGTTCTAGTTCAGTTCTAGTTCAGTTCTAGTTCAGTTCTAGTTCAGTTCTAGTTCAGTTCTAGTTCAGTTCTAGTTCAGTTCTAGTTCAGTTCTAGTTCAGTTCTAGTTCAGTTCTAGTTCAGTTCTAGTTCAGTTCTAGTTCAGTTTAGTTCAGTTCTAGTTCAGTTCTAGTTCAGTTCTAGTTCAGTTCTAGTTCAGTTCTAGTTCAGTTCTAGTTCAGTTCTAGTTCATTCTAGTTCAGTTCTAGTTCAGTTCTAGTTCAGTTCTAGTTCAGTTCTAGTTCAGTTCTAGTTCAGTTCTAGTTCAGTTCTAGTTCAGTTCTAGTTCAGTTCTAGTTCAGTTCTAGTTCAGTTCTAGTTCAGTTCTAGTTCAGTTCTAGTTCAGTTTAGTTCAGTTCTAGTCAGTTCTAGTTCAGTTCTAGTTCAGTTCTAGTTCAGTTCTAGTTCAGTTCTAGTTCAGTTCTAGTTCAGTTCTAGTTCAGTTCTAGTTCAAGTTCTAGTTCAGTTCTAGTTCAGTTCTAGTTCAAGTTCAAGTTCTAGTTCAGTTCTAGTTCAGTTCTAGTTCAGTTCTAGTTCAGTTCTAGTTCAGTTCTAGTTCAGTTCTAGTTCAGTTCTAGTTCAGTTCTAGTTCAGTTCTAGTTCAGTTCTAGTTCAGTTCTAGTTCAGTTCTAGTTCAGTTCTAGTTCAGTTCTAGTTCAGTTCTAGTTCAGTTTCTAGTTCAGTTCTAGTTCAGTTCTAGTTCAGTTCTAGTTCAGTTCTAGTCAGTTCTAGTTCAGTTCTAGTTCAGTTCTAGTCAGTTCTAGTTCAGTTCTAGTTCAGTTCTAGTTCAGTTCTAGTTCAGTTCTAGTTCAGTTCTAGTTCAGTTCTAGTTTCAGTTCAGTTCTAGTTCAGTTCTAGTTCAGATCTAGTTCAGTTCTAGTTTCAGTTCTAGTTCAGTGTTCAGTAGTTCAGTCTAGTTCAGTTCTAGTTCAGTTCTAGTTCGTTCTAGTTCAGTTCTAGTTCAGTTCTAGGTTCAGTTCTAGTTCTTCAGTTCAGTCAGTTCAGTTCTAGTTCAGTTCTAGTAGTGCTAGTTCAGTTCTAGTTCAGTTCTAGTTCAGTTCTAGTTCAGTCTAGTTCAGTTCTAGTTCAGTTCTCGTTCAGTTCAGGGTTCAGTTCTAGTTCAGTTCTAGTTCAGTTCTAGTTCAGTTCTAGTTCAGTTCTAGTTCAGTTCTAGTTCAGTTCTAGTTTCAGTTCTAGTTCAGTTCTAGTTCAGTTCTAGTTCAGTTCTAGTTCAGTTCTAGTTCAGTTCTAGTTCAGTTCTAGTTCAAATACTAGTTCTGTTCTATTTTAGCACCATTAAATGTTACTCTAGAACAGATCATCAGATATCATAATAGATCATTATACCGAGTCAGTTCTAGTCTAGTTCTAGTTCAGTTCCAGTTCATTTCTAGTTCAATTCTAGTTCTATACTAGTTCTGTTATATTTTAGCGCCATAAATGTTAACTCTAGAAACAGCTAATTATAACAGATCATCAGAGATCATAAATAGATCATTTATACTGAGTACCACATTTCTATAAAAAAATAAATCTTTCAAAATATTATTTTACAGTAAATTCTAACACAAATCTTAAGTATTTCCAGAAATCCCATTGGGGTCAACATGCACTTAAAAGCCTAATAAGTTTTTTGATATGAACACACAATAAATATGCTGTCAGTATGCAATACATACATATTTTTTTAAAATGTAATTTGTTAAATATTTCTAAAATGTATATCATTCAGCCATAGAAATGTGATTATTACAAAATCGAATTTGTTAACATAAAATTAAAATGCAATTAATTATCATAATTCATAATTACAAGCAAGTAAAATCTCCAAGTATATACTCTTCGACAACCCAACTATAAACTTAATATCCTCCCAAACAAACTATTACTTTATTTCACCAGACGTAAAAAATTAAATCCAAAATAACGTCATAATGATGTTGCTGTAGAAGAAGAAGAAGGTGGAAAAGGAAAAGAATTAAGTCTTACAAAATTAAAGAACCACTCAAGGAAATAAACATGAAATGTTTGCGAACGTTAAAAAGGGTCATTAAATGCATTTTCGTTTTCTTTACTCCTGTTTTTTTTTTCTTCTGTGGCCAACATCTTCTTCCATTTCCACATTTCTACTGCTAAATCTTCTTTGTAGCATTTTTTGTTTGTTTTTTATTTTATTCGTTTTTTTTTTTTGTGTACTCGTTGTCTATAGTTAGTTTTCTGTTCAGTTTTGGGTCTACTACCTATTTTAACCAAATAAAACTCTCATTGAATTGAGGATTCCAATGTCTACGCAATGGCAGCAGCAACAGAAGCTTATTGTGTCTCATAGGAGTATAAATGTCTGTCTATATTATCCACATGTTTAGTTTTTGGAAATGAAAAGTAAGTGACTACAAGGAATCTTACTCAACAAATCTATTGGCATAAAATAAATAAATACTTTTAAACATATATTTTTAGCAACGTTCTTGTACATACATACATTTACAATTTTTTATGGCAGTGGCTAGTGTTGTCTAAGTATACCGAGTGGGTTATGGGGTTTAATCGTTTAAAGTTAAAAATTTCCTATGAAAGTCAATCTATTGCAACTCATGATTTTCTAATGCTCAATCGCTAGATCTATAGCTAGGTCTAGATTTCCCAAAGAAGACAGCTGTTGGTACCTTTAGATTTCTTAATAAAGTTAAATCGTTAGCTCTATAGTACCTCCAGATTTTTCAAAGTTGTCAGGCTATTGCTAGCTCAAGATTTCCTGTAGAAGCCAATTTATCGCTACCTCAAAATTTCCTAAAGAAGACAAACTATCGCTAGCTGAAGATGTTTTTATAAAAGTCAATTGATCGCAAGCTCAGGATTTCCTATAGAAGTCTTCGATCGCTAGCTCAAATTTCCTACAGAAGTCAATCTAACACAAGATTTATAGCTCAAGATTTCCTATAGAAGTCAATCTATCGCTAGCTCAAGATTTCCTATAGAAGTCAATCTATCGCTAGCTCAAGATTTCCTATAGAAGTCAATCTATCGCTAGCTCAATATTTCCTATAGAAGTCAATCTATCGCTAGCTCAAGATTTCCTATAGAAGTCAATCTATCGCTAGCTCAAGATTTCCTATAGAAGTCAATCTATCGCTAGCTCAAGATTTCCTATAGAAGTCAATCTATCGCTAGCTCAAGATTTCCTATAGAAGTCAATCTATCGCTAGCTCAAGATTTCCTATAGAAGTCAATCTATCGCTAGCTCAAGATTTCCTATAGAAGTCAATCTATCGCTAGCTCAAGATTTCCTATAGAAGTCAATCTATCGCTAGCTCAAGATTTCCTATAGAAGTCAATCTATCGCTAGCTCAAGATTTCCTATAGAAGTCAATCTATCGCTAGCTCAAGATTTCCTATAGAAGTCAATCTATCGCTAGCTCAAGATTTCCTATGGAAGTCAATCTATCGCTAGCTCAAGATTTCCTATGGAAGTCAATCTATCGCTAGCTCAAGATTTCCTATGGAAGTCAATCTATCGCTAGCTCAAGATTTCCTATAGAAGTCAATATATCGCTAGCTCAAGATTTCCTATAGAAGTCAATCTACCGCTAGCTCAAGATTTCCTATAGAAGTCAATCTACCGCTAGCTCAAGATTTCCTATAGAAGTAAATCTATCGCTAGCTCAAGATTTCCTAAAGAAATCTATTTATCACAAGCTCAAGCTTCAATATAAAAGTCAATCTATCGCTAGCTCAAGCTTCCATATAGAAATCAATCTATCGCTAGCTCAAGCTTCCCTATAGAAATCAATTTATCGCTAGCTCAAACTTCCCTATAGAAGTCAATCTATCGCTAGCTCAAGCTTCTCTATAAAAGTCAATCTATCGCTAGCTCAAGCTTCCCTATAGATATCAATATATCGCTAGCTCAAGATTTCCTAAAGAAGCCAATCTATCGCTAGCTCAAGATTTCCTAAAGAAGCCATTCTATAGCTAGCATAATATTTCATAAAGAAGTCAAGCTATCGCTAGTTCAAGATTGCAAATAAAAGTCAATATATCGTTAGTTCAAAATTTCCAAAAAAAGCCTATCGCTACCTCAAAATTGCCTTTAGAAGCCAATCTTTCGCTAACTCAATACTTCTTAAAGAAGTCAAGCAAATTCTGCAAATACTACAGTGATCCTCCGATTACCATTCTCAATTGAAAGTTATTCTTTTAGGATCAAGATGGACTTGCTAAAGGTGATCTTCATTGACATAAAGTAATTTGATCATATAAAGCTTTCGGCTACTTTAACACTAGACCAATTGAGAGATCATCAAATTCCACAACACTAGAACTTTGCTCAGAGACCAGTGTCATAAACAACAAGAACGAACATGAGAAAAACTTGAAGAGTAACGTAAATGAGAACAACAACGTGAACATTAAGCGCGTGTGCTAAATTGTAGTTTGTTAGTTTCTTTAGTTTATTTCTGTTTTGTATTTTTTTTTGCTTTTGTCTTACTCAGCCTAGACAAGTAATAGTAAGCAGTAGTCATATGGTACGTTACGTTTTATATAACTAAAAGTAACATAAAATAGCTAAAACAACACCACCACCACCAGAAGCAGCACTATCATCATCAGCAACATCGCAATATCATGAAAAACAGTCCAGACACGAGACAATGATATACTCTGAACTGGCTCTATATTTTTCCAACTTTACTTGCAGAGGAGACTCAATGATGATTTCCCCCCCAAAAAAAAAACAACACAATAAACAAATATAGTAACAACAACAAAAATCAAATGCGCGCTAAGAAAGAGGGTAAACAAGGTTTTCAATTGTGTTGTCTGTTATGCCTGGAACTATGCCTCGAGCGTACGAGTTATCTGGAGTTGGTGTTGTACTCGTGTTACTTGTATACTCATATATAACACCTAAATGAACACCGCTTACTCTCTGGTACTTGTACAATTGTTATATTTTTTTAATATTGTGGGTGGTGCCAGATGATCATGTGTTATTTGGGTGATTTTTATTGATTAACTTTAATAGAAAATCTTGAGTTAGCGCTAGATTGAAATCATGCTGGATTGACTTCTTTGAGTGATATTGTGCTAGCGATATCGATCTTGAAGGGGTATATCAATAAAATTCTTAGGGCGATCTTGAAATAGCTATAGATCATCACGATTGTCTTTTCTTTAGTGATCTGGGAGTGGCGATAGAATGACTTCTTTGGATTATCATGATCTGGCGATGTATTAACTTCTTCCGGTGATTTTGAGCTTGTGATTGATTGCCTTCTATTGTTGATCATGAGGTAGTTAAAGATTGATTTGTTTAGGAAATCTTGAGTTAACGATACCTTCACACTTTAATGATAGATTGCGCTCTTTTTTTGATATTGAGCAACCGATATAATGACTACTTGAGGTGATCTTTATGTAATCACAGATTGTCTTTTTAGGTGATCCTAAATATAATCAAATCTTTAGGTGATTTTAAGCTAGTCATGAATAGACTTCTTTAGTAGATCTTATTCTAGAGTTTGATTGACTTATTTAGGAGATTTTGCCATCATAAAGTTATCTTGAGCCAGCGATATATTGTTTTCTTTATGTGATCTTTATCTAGTGATAGATGTACTTCTTTAAGTATCTTTAGATAACCAGAGATTTCCTTCCTTATGCGATCCTAAGGTGGTAAGAGATTCACATAACCTTTTAGTATAGAATTCTATAGTTGATCATGTTAAAGTGATATTGAGCTACCGATAATTTCGTTCTGTGATTGATCATATTCATTCATTCATGGCTAACCTCAGATTTCCTTCTTTAAGTGATCTTGAGCAAGTGATAGTTGGTCTTGTTCTAGAGATAACTAGATTTGTTTAGGTGATCTTATTATTAACATCTTTAGTTGATCTTGTTCTAGCGATTGGTTGTCTTCTTTAAGAGATTTTGAGTTTGCGATAGATTGACTGATTTAAGTGATCTTGTGCTTGGGATATATTGTCTTTTTTATGATATTTTGAGCGGTGATCTTCAGATTTCGATGGATTGACTCTTCTATATTGACGCCTTAAGGTGTAAGATCACCATCCATCGATTCCTTTAAGTTATCTTTTGGTAGGTGATAATATAATCATTTCTTGAAGAGGTTCACTTCTTTAGGTGATCTTGAGCTAGCAATACATAGACTTCTTAAACTGATCTTGTTCTAGAGATAAATTAACATATTTAGGTGATCTTGAGCTATCACAAGGTTGGATTTCTTTAGATGATTTTGAGGGAATGGATGGCTTCTAAAATATTTTTTCAAAATCAGTTTTGGTATAAAGGTATTGTCACTTCCATCATATAAATCTGGCCACTTACTTCAGTTTATATATTTCATACATACATACTTATGTACATATGTATATCTAGATGTGTCCTATTGTTGTTGTTGTATTTCCGCAGTACGTTACAACAACAATTGTTGTTGTTATATTTTATTTTATGGTTTGTGTGCTCTGTATGTTGCAAGTTGTATGTTGAATGTTTAATGTGTAATCGAATGTATTTGTTTATTTATTTAATTGGGCGTTATTTTTTCTTTAGTTTGTTTGTTTGCTGTTGTTGCAGAGGATATTTGTGGGATTTTCCGTAGTAGTAGTTGTTGTTGTTTTTTTACTTTGTATATTTTTTTCTGTTAAATCATCGTCGATTGATGTATGCTATAAATTTTCATTGACTAAAAATGTACCAAAGCAAAAAACAAATAGTAAAATGTTGAAAAAAAAGTCCAATGACAATGGAATTAGGAAAAACAGATTTTAGTTTTTTTCGCTTTTGTTTACCGTGTTTGAGAGTTTTTTTTTTTTTTTTTCTGTAAGTCATTCTTTACTTTATGGTGGTTTATAATGGAAACTCATCTTAAGTGATCTTCAAAGTTATAAATAAACATTGTTGTTAAATGTTTCGCACGCAACGTGATAAAGAAATTGTTTGCAACATTGTATTGTTTTTCGACGATCAAGCGATTTAAATAATGTTCAATGTGAAATGTTGTTTGTTAACAGATTTTTAGAATAAATTTAGTTGAACTTACATGTATTTTGCCAGATTTAAGACATCCAGTAGTTAGTTTTAATGGGATTTAAGAAACATATTGTTGTTGATGATCAAAGTTGATACATATTACAAAGATCACAGATCTATACGATAGTTTAATATATACAATAGATCGAAAGTGTGATCTGAGAGTCTGATCTGTAGAATTTATCAATATTCTGCTCAGTATAATAGATCGATAGTCTAATCTGTGGAAATGATCAATAGTCTGATCAAAAGAATAAACCGATAGTCTGATCTATAGAATATGTCGTTAGACGGATTCTTAGAATAGATTAGCTTAAACTTTTGCTTTAAACGAGAGCATTTATTTATTGTTTATATCGATAGTTTGAGCTGCAGAATAGATCCTTAGTCATATCTTTAGAATATAACCCTGTAAAAAGTTATATAAAAAAGATCGATAATCTGATCTATAGACCAGATCGGTAATGTGAATAAATCGATAGTATTATGTATGGAATAGATCAATAGTCCGATCTGCAGAGTAGATGAAATTATATGTCCTCAATAGATTAGTAGTTTAATGATTAGACATGAATCTGTAGAATATATCGATACTCTGATTTATAGTATTGATCTATAGATCGACAGTCAGATCATTAGAATATATCAATAGAATGATCATCTAAAGAATAGATCGATATAATGATCTTAAGAATAGGTCGATAGAATGATCTAAAGAATAGATCGATAGATATAGAATAGATCAACAATCTGATCTGTAGAATAGATCAGATATATGTATATTTTTAATAGATATATAGTTTAATGATTAGACTAGATCGATCGTCTGATTTATAGTATTGATCTATAGATCGACAGTCCGATCTTTAGAATGTATTAATAGAATAGATCGATAGAATGATCTAATGACCGATAGACAGAGAATAGATCGACAGTGTAATCTGTAGATTAGATCTGATCTATATTTTTAAGAGATCTATAGTATAGATCTAAAGACCACATCGATAGGATGATCTTAAGAAAAGATCGGGAGTCCGATCTGTAGAGTAGATTTATAGTCTGATCTACATTTATAATAGATCTATAGTTTAATGATTGTACCCGAAACTGTAGAATAGGTCGATAGTCTGATCTATAGAACTGATCTTTAGAATAGATCGACAGTCTGATCTATACAATATATCGATAGAACGAAATAAAGAATAGATCAATAGAATGATATAAAGAATGGATCGATAGACCGATCTAAAGATTACATCGATAGAACGATTTAATAATCGACAGTCCGATCTGTAGAGTTGATTGATAGTCTGATCTATATAATAGCCTTTAGAATAGATCGATAGTCTGATCTATTGAATATATTGATAGCCTGAATACAAGAATATATGGATAGTCTGATCTATAGACTAGATCGTAGGTCTTATCTATAGAATAGATTAATCGATAGTCTGATCAATAAATTTGTTAAATGATCTTTAGAATAGATCTTTAGTCTGATCTTTAGTATAGATCTATATATTAGATCGACAGTCTGATCTATAAATTTGATGAATCGTCTGATTTTTAGAATATATCGTTAGTTGATCTACAGAATGGATCGATAATCAGATCTATAAAATAGATCGGTACTCTATTCCATATAACATCGACAGTCCGATCTGTAGAGTTGATTGATAGTCTGATCTATATAATAGCCTCTAGAATAGATCGATAGTCTGATCTATTGAATATATTGATAGCCTGAATACAAGAATATATGGATAGTCTGATCTATAGACTAGATCGTTGGTCTTATCTATAGAATAGATTAATCGATAAATTTGTTAAATGATCTTTAGAATAGATCTTTAGTCTGATCTATAGTATTGATCTATATATTAGATCGACAGTCTGATCTATAAATTTGATAAATAGTTTGATCTTTAGAATATATCGTTAGTTGATCTATAGAATCGATCGATAATCTAAACTATAGAATAGATCGGTACTCTGTTCCATATAATATAGATTCATCTGTAGAACATACTATCTACACTTTCTGATTTAAATTGTTTCTAAGAGCCTATTTAAATATATTTCAATTGACTTATTTTCGAAAAAATAATTGCTAAATTGACCGCTATAAAAGACTAATAAATTTATTGAATTCATATTTGACATTTAACGAATCAATTTAAAATTTAACATTTTAAAAAGTAATTGCTAAATTAAATTTCTGGTTGGAAACCCAAATGTTGTTATTCTAGTTTCTAGGACGCGTACTTTTTTTTTTTTTTTCGTTCACATATTTCTAGACTTTCAACGATTTCTCCCATAAACGATGTTCAATGGATGGTATGGCATGTTTATCAAGTCAATCGATTTAATTATTTTTACCATTTAATCAATCAAATCGTATTCATCATGATTTTTTTTTTGTTTTTTGAAGAAACACATGCAACAAATTAAAAGTCATGTATGTCCATTGACCAGTTAATGTTAGAACATGTTCTTTAAATAATTTCCATTTATACACACACACACACACACACACACATTTTTATTTAAAGTGATATGAGCGAAAAAAAACTTTAGAATTTCATTTAACTTCCCATTAAATATAAAAATATCGATGTTTAAATGAATGGAAACAATTATTATTGAAATTTCGAACTAAACTTCAGCGCGGCAGCAAACATTTACTTCATCATCGCCAACACCAGCACCTTAACAATATGCAGACGCACAAAACTGTGATACCCAGTCACACAGATACTCACTCACTCACTCATTCGCTCTTTTCGATGTGTTTTATAAATTGGATCTATAAACTGCATGTTTGAATGCTTACTTGGTAATGGTGATGATGATTTGCATGAGGCATAGAGTCCAAATAGATTTTGGCATGTTATTTTTATAGTCTTAACTAAACTCATCCTATCTCGTTGTGTGTTGCTAAAACTAAACTAAACATTTCGACATGCTAAAGAAGTATCCCAAGTACTTCTTCTCTAGACACTCTAGTATCCACTTGAATACTCTGCCAGCCATCCATCCATCCAAAAATTATATAGAAAATAAATTTAAATGGGTACAAATGTGTGCACAGTGGCCAAGGAAATGACAATGAAAGCGAGATTTGAAAAGTAGAAGGAAAACCATCATTAGATCATCCGACTGGAAGATCAAGGGGTTTTGAAAGTCTTTCTCATAGATCAGTTGTAATCAGTTTTATAACAGATATTGGCAGTTATCTTCTAAGAGTAAATTAACTTATCAAGTCTGAATGCCGCCCGATATGCTGACCTCTATATCAGTGTTACGCTACCTAGATCAGGATCACATACATGACAAGGAGGTGGATTTTTACAGAAGTTTCTGAAATTGAAATATAAATTACCGAATTTGTAACTGACAAAACTATCAGTTTGCCCATTGTGCAACATCGAATGTGTGCAAAAAGTGTGTATGTTGTTGTTTGCAATAAATGTGACTACATTCTGTTTCAATGTTTTAATGAATGTATATTTCCTTGTCGTCAAGAAATACAAACGTTAAGGAAAACGTAACCAAATTATAAGAACTCTTCTTTAGTTATTTTTCTTTAATTTGACTTTTTTCATTCCTTTCTTTCATTTGATTTCGTAAATGATGTGTCTCTGCTTAGCAAATGAATACATGTTCAAAAAAAGAAAAACGTACACAAATTTTGCCTACAGTTGTGATTCGAAATGTAGAAGACTTGATCTATTTCTTATCCTATCAGCAAGCATGCAATGGTTTAATCTATGGAACAGAACTATATAGTCTATTCTATAGTCAGTCTATTATCTGATCTATATAAATTATAGTCTAATATATAGAATAAATTACAGTCTGATTTATATAATAGACTATAGTCCAACCTTTGACTATAATCTGATCAACAGGTTGACTATAGTCTGATCTATATAATGAGATATTGATAGACCTATAGAACAGACTGTAGCATGAACTATAGAGTATACTAGGGTCTGATCTATATAGTACAATATAGTCTGATCTACAGAGTAGTCTATTGCCTGATCTATAGAGTAGACTATTGTTTGATCTATAGAGTAGAACGACTATTGTCTGACCTATAGATTATATTATTGTCTGACCTGTAGAGTAGACTATTGTCTCATCTATAGAGTATAATGTAGTCTAATCTATAGAGTAGACTGTAGTCTGATCTATTGAGTAGACTGTAGTCTGAACTATAGATTAGACTATTGTCTGATCTATAGAGTAGACTATTGACTGGCCTATATAGTAGACTATTGTCTGATCTATACAGTAGACTAATGTCTGATATATAGAGTAGACTACAGTCTGATCTAGAGAGTAGTCTGTAATCTGATCTATAGTGTAGATTATTGTCTGATATATAGTGTAGACTATAATCTGATTCATAGAGTAGACTAGTCTGATCTATAGAGTAGACTATTTTCTGATCTATAGAGTAGACTATTGTCTGATCTATAGAGTAGACTATTGTCTGATCTACAGAGTAGGCTATAGTCTGATCTACAGTGTAGACTATAATCTGATTCATAGAGTAGACTATTGTCTGATATATAGTGTAGACTATAGTCTGATCTATAGAGTAGACTGTAGTCTGATCTAATCTATATTATAAACTATATCCCGATCTATAAAATACCATAGACTGATCTATAGAATAGGCATCAGTCTGATCTTTAGAATAAACTATATTCTGATCTATATATTACACTATAGACTGATCTACAGAGTAGACTATTGTCCGATCTATAGAGTAGACTAATGTCTTATTTATAGAGCAGACTATTGTCTGAACTCTAGAGTAGACTATAGTCTGATCTATAGAGTAGACGATAGTCTGATCTATAGAGTAGACTATAGTCTGATCATAGAGTAGACTTTAGTCTGATCTATAGATAGACTATTGACTGATATATTGTCTAACCTATAGAGTAGACTATAATCTGATCTATGGAGTAGATTATTGCCTGATCTATAGAGTAGACTATTGTCTTATTTATAGAGTAGACTATTGTCTGATCTATGGAGTAGATTATTGTCTGATTTATAGAGTAGACTATTGTCTGATATATAGAGTAGACTATAGTCTGATCTATAGGGTAGACTGTAGTCTGATCTAATCTACATTATATACTATAGTCTGATCTATAAAATACCATATACTGATCTGTAGAATGGGCCTCTGTCTGATCTTTAGAATAGACTATAGTCTGACTTATAGAATGCACTGTAGTCTCATCTATATAATAGGCTTAGGTCTGATCTATAAATGGTCTGATCAATGAAGTAGAATAGAGTAAAGTATAACAACGTCTGATCTATAGAATAGACTATATAGTAGACTATTGTCTGATCTATACAGTAGACTATTGTCTGATATATAGAGTAGACTACAGTCTGATCTATAGAGTACACTGTAGTCTGATCTAATCTATATTATAGACTATAATCTGATCTATAAAATACCATAGACTGATCTGTAGAATGGGGCTCTGTCTGATCTTTAGAATAGACTATAGTCTGACTTATAGTCTCATCTATATAATAGTCTTAAGCCTGATCTTTAGAATAGGCTATGGTCTGATCTAAATGTAAATGGGCTGATCAATGAAGTAGAATAGAGTAAAGTATAACTACGTCTGATCTATAGAATAGACTATAGAGTAGACTTTAGTCTGATCCTGATAGTCTCTGCTCTATATACTAACATCCCTGTTAATATGCATACATTTGGCATGAAAATACAAACGAAGATGTATCTTCAAATTTTATTTGCAAATATTTTATTTGTCTTTTTTTTCTGTTATTATGTTCTGTTCACATTTTTATATTCGTTGTTCTTATATTAAGATGCCTTAAAGACAAATGGACAGTCACAAAATTGGACATTTAGTCAGTCATTTAGTTTAGTCAAGCGTTTAACTGAGTTTTTTTGAAATAAATTTTAAAGAATATGAGAAAAACAATAACAACTGCCCAAAGGCACTACGAGCATTTCAGTCATTGCTAGTGTTCGTATGTATAAGTAGTATATGGGAGTAGTATTGCAGTCGAATTATTTTTTAACTCATCTGCCTTAAGGGGTTTAGAGGAGAAAAAAAAAACTTAAAAGTTTGATGTTGTTGCAGCATTATTTCATATTTGTGTAAATGGGTGTTTTGAAGGGGGGGTAATAGACAACTAAAAGAGTGAAATTATAGACATTTTGGAGTTAAAAAAAGATAACAGCTTGTTTATTTTCTATAAATTAATATTAATTAATATTTTGTGTTTTAACTCTGCAAAGATTTAATTCTTTTAAGCCCTGAAACTGACTTTTACATGCAAGAATATACCGTCTTGCATGCCTGTTGAAAGTTTCTTATATTTAATAAACGAAGAAAGAAAGACACAAATAAAAAATTAAAAACACGTAATAATAAAAAAATTTAGATTGTTTTATTTTTGGCATAAATTTTAAAAAGAACTAAAAACGTTGGTGTCTTTCTTCTGAACTGAAGTGAAATAATCAGATGAAGTATGAAGGCATCTAGAGATATTTGCTGTTTGAAATATCTCTAGATGGTTTTTTAAATACTTTCGTAATCGTAAAAAATAATGTAATGAAGAATTAAGAAAGAAAAAATGAACTGATGAAGGTGCCAACATGCAAATTGTTTGAAAAAGAAACTTTTTGTTTTCGGAGGCATTACAATCGTTTCTTAATAAAGAACTGTTAACGACCTGTTTTATGTTGCTGCTAATGCTGCTGTTGTTGATGATTCTGGCTGGCACTGTTGTTGTTCTCCAGCAGTTGCAGTTGAAAATAAATGCCGTTATCTTATTTCAATTTTGGAGACATCAATCATTGTTTATTGCACACTTTTGGTGCAACAACAGATTTAAATGTAATTTCAAAGTGTGCTGGGAAAATAAGCAAAATGTTTAATAAATTAAGAAATGCAAGAATGTTTTCGAAAATGTCTTAAGTGGAACTTGATGTGAGGGTGCATATATTAAAAGGTCACATTCGAATAATGAAGGTATTCTTGAATAGCTTGAGAGAATATAGGATACTTTATAGTCCAGACTACAGACTACTCTATAGTCCAGTCTACAAACTATTCTATAGCCAATCTACTCTATAGTCCAGACTATAGAGTAGTCTATACTATAGAATAATTTACAGTTCAGACTATAGACTACCATATAGTTCAGACAATAGACTACTCCATAATCCAGACTATAGACTACCCTATATTCCATACTATAGGCTACCCTATAGTCCAGACTATAAACTACTCTATAGTCCAGATTATAGAATATTCTATAGTCCAGATTATAGACTACTTATAGTCCAGACTATAGACTACTCTATAGTCCAGACTATAGACTACTCTATAGTCCAGACTATAGACTACTCTTTAGTTCAGACTATAAACTACTCTATAGTCCAGATTATAGACTACTCTATAGTCCAGACTATGTCTACTCTATAGTCCAGACTATGTCTACTCTATAGTCCAGACTATAGACTACTCTATAGTCCAGACTTCTTCAGCTATAGTCTATAGTCCAGTCTACAAATTATTCTATAGTCAATCTACTACATAGTCCAGAATATAAACTACTCTATAGTTCAGATTATAGAGCACTCTATAGTCCAGACTATAGACTACTCTATAGTCCAAACTATAGTCCAAACTATAGACTACTCTATAGTCTAGGCTATAGACTACTTTATAGTCTAGACTATAGACTACTCTATAGTCCAAAATATAGACTACTCTATAGTCCAGACTATAGACTACTCTATAGTCCAGACTGTGTCTGGACTGTGGATTATAGTCTAAACTGTATCTAACTCCAGACAGTAGAAGCTGCACATTAGATTTTGGTCAATACAATTAACTTCCAAATAAAATCACCGTTACCATTTTAAAGGTTTAATCATTAAATTTACCTATAGTTCAGACTATAAACTACTCTATAGTCCAGATTATAGACTACTCTATAGTCCAGACTATGTCCACTCTATAGTGCAGACTATAGACTACTCTATAGTCCAGACTTCTTTAGCTATAGTCTAGTCTACAAATTATTCTATAGTCAATCTACTATATAGTCCAGACTATAAACTACTCTATAGTCCAGATTATAGAGTACTCTATAGTCCAGACTATAGACTACTCTATAGTCCACACTATAGAGTACTCTATAGTCCAGACTATAGACTACTTTATAGTCCAGGCTATAGACTACTTTATAGTCTAGACTATAGACTACTCTAAAGTCCAGACTATAGACTACTCTATAGTCCAAACTATAGACTACTCTATAGCCCAGACTATAGACTACTCTATAGTCCAAACTATAGACTACTCTATAGTCCAGACTATAGACTATTCTATAGTCCGGACTATAGACTACTCTATAGTCCAGACTATAGACTACTCTATAGTCCAGACTATAGACTACTCTATAGCCCAGATTATAGACAACTGTTTAGTCCAGATTATAGACAACTCTATAGTCCAGACTAGAGACTACTCTATAGTCCAGACTGTGTCTGTGTCTGTTGTTGATGATTCTGGCTGGCACTGTTGTTGTTCTCCAGCAGTTGCAGTTGAAAATAAATGCCGTTATCTTATTTCAATTTTGGAGACATCAATCATTGTTTATTGCACACTTTTGGTGCAACAACAGATTTAAATGTAATTTCAAAGTGTGCTGGGAAAATAAGCAAAATGTTTAATAAATTAAGAAATGCAAGAATGTTTTCGAAAATGTCTTAAGTGGAACTTGATGTGAGGGTTCATATATTAAAAGGTCACATTCGAATAATGAAGGTATTCTTGAATAGCTTGAGAGAATATAGGATACTTTATAGTCCAGACTACAGACTACTCTATAGTCCAGTCTACAAACTATTCTATAGCCAATCTACTCTATAGTCCAGACTATAGAGTAGTCTATACTATAGAATAATTTACAGTTCAGACTATAGACTACCATATAGTTCAGACAATAGACTACTCCATAATCCAGACTATAGACTACCCTATATTCCATACTATAGGCTACCCTATAGTCCAGACTATAAACTACTCTATAGTCCAGATTATAGAATATTCTATAGTCCAGATTATAGACTACTTATAGTCCAGACTATAGACTACTCTATAGTCCAGACTATAGACTACTCTATAGTCCAGACTATAGACTACTCTATAGTCCAGACTATAGACTACTCTTTAGTTCAGACTATAAACTACTCTATAGTCCAGATTATAGACTACTCTATAGTCCAGACTATGTCTACTCTATAGTCCAGACTATGTCTACTCTATAGTCCAGACTATAGACTACTCTATAGTCCAGACTTCTTCAGCTATAGTCTATAGTCCAGTCTACAAATTATTCTATAGTCAATCTACTACATAGTCCAGACTATAAACTACTCTATAGTTCAGATTATAGAGCACTCTATAGTCCAGACTATAGACTACTCTATAGTCCAAACTATAGTCCAAACTATAGACTACTCTATAGTCTAGGCTATAGACTACTTTATAGTCTAGACTATAGACTACTCTATAGTCCAAAATATAGACTACTCTATAGTCCAGACTATAGACTACTCTATAGTCCAGACTGTGTCTGGACTGTGGATTATAGTCTAAACTGTATCTAACACCAGACAGTAGAAGCTGCACATTAGATTTTGGTCAATACAATTAACTTCCAAATAAAATCACCGTTACCATTTTAAAGGTTTAATCATTAAATTTACCTATAGTTCAGACTATAAACTACTCTATAGTCCAGATTATAGACTACTCTATAGTCCAGACTATGTCTACTCTATAGTGCAGACTATAGACTACTCTATAGTCCAGACTTCTTTAGCTATAGTCTAGTCTACAAATTATTCTATAGTCAATCTACTATATAGTCCAGACTATAAACTACTCTATAGTCCAGATTATAGAGTACTCTATAGTCCAGACTATAGACTACTCTATAGTCCACACTATAGAGTACTCTATAGTCCAGACTATAGACTACTTTATAGTCCAGGCTATAGACTACTTTATAGTCTAGACTATAGACTACTCTAAAGTCCAGACTATAGACTACTCTATAGTCCAAACTATAGACTACTCTATAGCCCAGACTATAGACTACTCTATAGTCCAAACTATAGACTACTCTATAGTCCAGACTATAGACTATTCTATAGTCCGGACTATAGACTACTCTATAGTCCAGACTATAGACTACTCTATAGTCCAGACTATAGACTACTCTATAGCCCAGATTATAGACAACTGTTTAGTCCAGATTATAGACAACTCTATAGTCCAGACTAGAGACTACTCTATAGTCCAGACTGTGTCTGGACTGTGGATTATAGTCTAAACTGTATCTAACTCCAGACAGTAGAAGCTGCACATTAGATTTTGGTCAATACAATTAACTTCCAAATAAAATCACCGTTACCATTTTAAAGGTTTGATCATTAAATTTACCAAAGTCATTCATTCTCTATCGCAACAACAATGGACAACAACTTTTTCAGTATAATGTAAATACATATAAACATACATATATGTATGTATGTTGTTTATTAGTTGGTTTCATTGCCTGCCTGCCACCAGTTTAAGTTATCCTTTTTATCTTAGTTTCTTGTTAAGTGTGCAGCTTGTTGCTCTTAATTTTGCCAATGACAAGCTTCTCTAATGAACCTAATTTTCAAAAATAAAATCTGTATTTTGTGCAACATGTGTCTGTGTCGGAGTATGTGAGGCAACGCAACAAATATGCATGAGTGCATGCATAATATACATTGTCTCATAGTGAGGCACTTTGAAAGTGTGTTGGTACCACAGCAGCAGCAACAACAAGTATTACGTTAAGATGTGGCACAAACCAAAACTGCCACAACAATAGCCACAACTTATACATATTGTTATTGTTCAATTTGATTTTGTTGTTGTTGTTGTTTTAAGTGAATCGCAAATAAGAGGCGCGTATTAAATGATCTTCACGACCTCTTTGCAACAACAACAACAACTAAAACACTAACTTCAAAAAAGTAAACGCCTTGTGCAACAAACAACAAAAAACCAAATGAAACAAAAACTTTAGTCTTTGAAATAAGTTTTTTTTTTTTTTTTGCAAAACTGAAATCTATACCCTATACAAAACAATGAGTTTTGATGTTGTTTTTGTGATATTTAACAAGAAAAGGTAGGAAAATATTACACCAAACATTTTTAAAGGAAAATAAAAAAAACAACTTCCACACAAAACAAAAAATATAAGAAATGATATCGAATACAAGTGACCATATTATTGTAGACCAAATTACATTCGTACGTTTAGATGTTCAGACACCATGTGCCACCAGACGTACATATGCAAGAAGTGACAGTGACAGGCATAAGTGTTGTATGTCGCATGGGCATCATATGGGGAAATAATGATTTTCCAGATAATTATTTAGTGGCTGGGTTTAAGCAACAATTGCTTAAAGTGTACAGTGGGGTTGTATACACAAATTAAAAGAAATCTTTCTATATTCAACATAACAACTTTTACTAGCCATTGTAGCCTAGGTTATTGTATCACATTAGTAATACACTATTTTGCCACAAGCTATTCATATGTTTAGTAGTCAAAGATTTTTTACTCTTGCATTTATTTCATTTTGTTTCGGTGGTAGTTGGATGCTATCAAACACAAATCCTTTTTAAATTGGCCAAATAGAATTAAGATCACTTTTAGTGGGTTTAGTGGCTTTAAAAGAAAAACATCAATTTCTTTTAGTGATACCGGGTGACTAGATAATGAGCTACACATCTGTATAGATAACGGCAGACGACTTCCGTAAGTGAATAAATCTATTTGTCTTAATAAATACCAAATGATTTAGCTGATGTAAAAACTTTTATAACTTTTTTAAAGTAATAATAATAAAAAATTTCAGACTATAGTCTACTCTATAGTCCAGACTATGGTCAATTCTATACTCCAGACTATAGTCTATTCTATAGTCCAGACTATAGTATATTCTATAGTTCAGACTTTAGTCTATTTTACAGTCCAGACTATAGTCTACTCTATAGTCCAGACTATAGTCTACTCTATAGTCCAAACTATAGTCATTTCTATAGTTGAGACTATAATCTATTCTATAGTCCAGACTAAACTCTATTCTGTAGTCCAGACCATAGTCTATTTTATAGTCCAGAGTATAGTCTATTCTATGGTCCAGACTATAGTCTATTCTATAGTCCAGACTATAGTCTATTTTATAGTCCAGACTATAGACTATTCTATAGCTCAGAATATACTATATTCTGACTATAATCTAATCTATAGTCCAGACTATATGTAGTCTACTCTATAGTCCAGACTATATTCTATTCTATAGTCCAGAATATATTTTATTCTATAGCCTAGACTAAATTCTATAGTCGAGAAAAGTCCAGTCTAGTCTAGATTATATTATATTCTATTAGTCAATTCTATTTTCAAGACTATAGGCCATTATATAGTCCGGACTATAGTCTATTCTATATTCCAGACTATAGTCTATTTTATACTCTATTTTACAGTCCAAACTATAGTCTGTTTTATAATCCAGAATATAGTCCATTCTATAATCCAGAATATAGTCTATTCTGTAGTCCAGACTATAGTCTAGTCCGTAGTCCAGACTATAGGATATTCTATAGTTCAGACTATAGCCTGTTCCATAGTCCAAACTATTATATATTCCATAGTCCAGACTATAGTTCATTCTATAGTCCAGACTATAGTCTAGATTATATTATATTCTATTCTTTAGTCAATTCTATTTTCAAGACTATAGTCAATTTTATAGTCCGGACTATAGTCTATTCTATAATCCATACTATAGTATATTTTATACTCTATTCTACAGTCCAAACTATAGTCTGTTCTATAGTCCAAACTATAATATATTCTATAGTCCAGAATATAGTCTATTCTATAGTCCAGACTATAGCATATTCTATACTTCAGATTATAGTATATTTAACAGTCCACACTATAGTCTATTCTATAGTCCAGACAATAGTCTATTCTACAGTCCAGATTATAGTCTATTCTATGGTCCAGACTATAGTATATTCTATAGTCCAGACTATAGTATATTCTATAGTCTATTCTTTAGTCAGTTCCATTTGATACAGACTATAGTCTGTTCCATAGTCCAAACTATAATATATTCTATAGTCCAGACTATAGTCTATACTATAGCCCAGACTATAGAATATTCTCTAGTTCAAACTATAGTCTATTCTTTAGCCCGGACTATAGTCTATTTTATAGTATAGTCCATTCTATAGTCCAGACTATATTCTATTCTATAGTGCAGTCTATAGTCTATTCTATAGTAAAGACTATAGTCTATTCTATACTCCAAACTATAGTATATTCTAGTAAAATATATTCCATCATAACACTTACTATAGTTATAATCAAAATATCTTCCTAAATAAGCTAAATGATAAATAATATGGCTAACCTGGCAGCATTGATCTTTACTATAGCGAAGAACATTGGATTTTTGTAGTAAAATTTAACATGATAAAAAATAAATTTAATAATGAAACAAAAACAAATTGTACTAGTAATTTTAAATCACTCACCTTTTTCTTTTGTTTTTCAAATAACAATATTCTCCAGTTTGTATTTCCTTGCATACAAAAACAATTTTGCAAGTTGCAACACATCCAAATTTAAACACATAGCCGTAAACGCTTTTTTCAACTTTTTTCCTTTTCCCCTCATTCTTTTTAAACTAATTCTTTTCTTTCCAAATTCTCCCTTACCCCTTTTGATTAACGCTTTCTCATCACATAACAAAAAGAATGGCACGACAAAAGAAAACCGGCTAACAAAATTGCATACAATTTTTTGGCATATTTTAAAATACTCTTTTAAACCAATAATTTAACACTTTTTATAAATATTTCTCTTTAACACTATTTATTAACATTATTCAACAAAAATAATTAAATATTAACAATTAACAATCGTTAAAGATTAATTAAAACAGGATTATTAACATTAAACAACCAAACACTTTAGAAATTTTTAGTAACTAAAGAAGAAGATAAATAAACAAAAGCAGCAAATGGTAATAGAAATTGTCATTGTTGTTGTTATTATTAGTTCTCCATTTAAAGAGCAAATATGTATCTCATAACAATAACAACAACTGCAATAAGTGACGGATGCTCTTTGTTATTGTTCCATTTCATTAGTTTTCTTAATATTTCTAAAGTGTTCGGTTGTGTAGGGTTAGTGGTACATTTTAAATTAAGCTAAAACTTTAATTATTTGTTAATAATAAAATATTTTTGTTGTATTATATTAAACAAATGTTAATTTATATCTGTATATAAAAATATTTATGAAAAAAACTTTTGGAAATTAGTGAAAAAAGTGTTTGTGTGAAAAAATTTAATACAATTGTGCAATTTGCCACATTTGTTAAGGCAATTAAAAGACGGCTGTCATTGTTTCTTGGTTTCCAGGGCCATTCGCAAGCAGCCAAAGACGAAAGAGAGTGTTGTTGAGTGAGTGATCATTAATATGTTGTTGTTATTGTATTATTACAATTATTTATTATTATTATTCTTTATTAGATAATAATTTAATTATAAAACTAATACAAATTATAGAGCAATAGCTGCTAAGACTATCGGCTCTTACAATTATTTAAAGAAGTTGTATGTAAGCAAAATGTGAGAAAATGTAATAATTGTGTTTCAGCTGTGAAATAAGGAGATACCTACAACAACAAAAATAATGGTAAGTAATCTAAATACCAGGCATGGAAAATTGAAATTTTGAAAAGACTAGACTATAGACTAGACTATAGACTAGACTATAGACTAGACTATAGACTAGACTATAGACTAGACTATAGACTAGACTATAGACTAGACTATAGACTAGACTATGGACTAGACTATAGACTAGACTATAGACTAGACTATAGACTAGACTATAGACTAGACTATAGACTAGACTATAGACTAGACTATAGACTAGACTATAGACTAGACTATAGACTAGACTATAGACTAGACTATAGACTAGACTATAGACTAGACTATAGACTATACTATAGACTAGACTATAGACTAGACTATAGACTAGACTATAGACTAGACTATAGACTAGACTATAGACTAGACTATAGACTAGACTATAGACTAGACTATAGACTAGACTATAGACTAGACTATAGACTAGACTATAGACTAGACTATAGACTAGACTATAGACTAGACTATAACTAGACTATAGACTAGACTATAGACTAGACTATAGACTAGACTATAGACTAGACTATAGACTAGACTATAGACTAGACTATAGACTAGACTATAGACTAGACTATAGACTAGACTATAGACTAGACTATAGACTAGGCTATAGACTAGACTATAGACTAGACTATAGACTAGACTATAGACTAGACTATAGACTACACTATAGACTAGACTATAGACTAGACTATAGACTAGACTATAGACACTATAGACTAGACTATAGACTAGACTATAGACTAGACTATAGACTAGACTATAGACTAGACTAGACTATAGACTAGACTATAGACTAGACTATAGACTAGACTAGACTATAGACTAGACTAGACTATAGACTAGACTATAGACTAGACTATAGACTAGACTAGACTAGACTATAGACTAGACTAGACTATAGACTAGACTATAGACTAGACTATAGTCTAGTCTATAGACTAGACTATAGACTAGACTATAGACTAGACTATAGACTAGACTATAGACTAGACTATAGACTAGACTATAGACTAGACTATAGACTAGACTATAGACTAGACTATAGACTAGACTATAGACTAGACTATAGACTAGACTATAGACTAGACTATAGACTAGACTATAGACTAGACTATAGATAGACTATAGACTAGACTATAGACTAGACTATAGACTAGACTATAGACTAGACTATAGACTAGACTATAGACTAGACTATAGACTAGACTATAGACTAGACTATAGACTAGACTATAGACTAGACTATAGACTAGACTATAGACTAGACTATAGACTAGACTATAGACTAGACTATAGACTAGACTATAGACTAGACTATAGACTAGACTATAGACTAGACTATAGACTAGACTATAGACTAGACTATAGACTAGACTATAGACTAGACTATAGACTAGACTATAGACTAGACTATAGACTAGACTATAGACTAGACTATAGACTAGACTATAGACTAGACTATAGACTAGACTATAGACTAGACTATAGACTAGACTATAGACTAGACTATAGACTAGACTATAGACTAGACTATAGACTAGACTATAGACTAGACTATAGACTAGACTATAGACTAGACTATAGACTAGACTATAGACTAGACTATATAGACTAGACTATAGACTAGACTATAGACTAGACTATAGACAGACTATAGACTATACCTATAGACTAGACTATAGACTAGACTATAGACCTAGACTATAGACTAGAACTATAGACTAGACTATAGACTAGACTATAGACTAAGACTCAGAGAAACTAGACATATAGACCTAGACTTAGAACTAGACTAATAGACTAGACGATAGACTAGACTATAGACTAGACTATAGACTAGACTATAGACTAGACTAAATAGACTAGACTAAATAGACTAGACTATAGACTAGACCTATAGTACCCTTAAGACTATAGACTAGAACTATAGACTAGACTATAGACTAGACTAATAGACTATGACTATAGACTAGACTATAGACTAGACTATAGACTAGACCTATAGACTTAGACATAGACTAGACTATAGACTTAGACTATAAGACTAGAACTATAGACTAGAACTATAGACTAGAACTATAGACTAGACTATAGACTAAGACTATAGACTAGACTATAGAACTAGAACGATAGACTAGACTATAGACTAGACTAATAGACATGACTATAGACTAGACTATAGACCTAGACTATAAGCTAGACCTATAACCAGACTAAGACTAGACTATAGCCTAGACTATAGACTAGAACTATAGACTAGACTATAGACTAGACTATAGACTAGACTATAGACTAGACTATAGACTAGACTATAGACTAGACTATAGACTAGACTATAGACTAGACTATAGACTAGACTATAGACTAGGACTATAGACTAGACTATAGACTAGACTATAGACTAGACTATAGACTAGACTATAGACTAGACTATAGACTAGACTATAGACTAGACTATAGACTAGACTATAGACTAGACTATAGACTAGACTATAGACTAGACTATAGACTAGACTATAGACTAGACTATAGACTAGACTATAGACTAGACTATAGACTAGACTATAGACTAGACTATAGACTAGACTATAGACTAGATATAGACTAGACTATAGGACTAGACTATAGACTAGACTATAGACTAGACTATAGACTAGACATAGACTAGACTATAGACTAGACTATAGACTAGACTATAGACTAGACTATAGACTAGGACTATAGACTAGACTATAGACTAGACTATAGACTAGACTATAGACTAGACTATAGACTAGACTATAGACTAGACTATAGACTAGACTATAGACTAGACTATAGACTAGACTATAGACTAGACTATAGACTAGACTATAGACTAGACTATAGACTAGACTATAGACTAGACTATAGACTAGACTATAGACTAGACTATAGACTAGACTATAGACTAGACTATAGACTAGACTATAGACTAGACTATAGACTAGACTATAGACTAGACTATAGACTAGACTATAGACTAGACTATAGACTAGACTATAGACTAGACTATAGACTAGACTATAGACTAGACTATAGACTAGACTATAGACTAGACTATAGACTAGACTATAGACTAGACTATAGACCAGACTATAGACTAGACTATAGACTAGACTATAGACTAGACTATAGACTAGACTATAGACTAGACTATAGACTAGACTATAGACTAGACTATAGACTAGACTATAGACTAGACTATAGACTAGACTATAGACTAGACTATAGACTAGACTATAGACTAGACTATAGACTAGACTATAGACTAGACTATAGACTAGACTATAGACTTGACTATAGACTAGACTATAGACTAGACTATAGACTAGACTATAGACTAGACTATAGACTAGACTATAGACTAGACTATAGACTAGACTATAGACTAGACTATAGACTAGACTATAGACTAGACTATAGACTAGACTATAGACTAGACTATAGACTAGACTATAGACTAGACTATAGACTAGACTATAGACTAGACTATAGACTAGACTATAGACTAGACTATAGACTAGACTATAGACTAGACTATAGACTAGACTATAGACTAGACTATAGACTAGACTATAGACTAGACTATAGACTAGACTATAGACTAGACTATAGACTAGACTATAGACTAGACTATAGACTAGACTATAGACTAGACTATAGACTAGACTATAGACTAGACTATAGACTAGACTATAGACTAGACTATAGACTGGACTATAGACTAGACTATAGACTAGACTATAGAATAGACTATAGACTAGACTATAGACTGGACTATAGACTAGACTATAGAATAGACTAAAAACTGGACTATAGAATAGACTATAGACTAGAATATATACTGGACTATAGATTAGACTATATACCTATGGTCTATAGTGTTCTATAGTCCAGACTTCAGTATATTCTATAGTCTGGTGTTTATAGGACTCCTATAACAAAAGTTTTTACAAAGTGAGTTTTAGAGAGAAAGAAATCAGTTTTACAAAATTCAATTAATAGTCCTAATCTGTCAGTAGGTAGGGTACTGCCCTAACTGTATAAACCTAATAATATTAGTATAAATGAAATGAAAAACCAACATACAATTCGCACATTTCAAACCATTAAATTAACTTCTCTCCTTCTATGCCAAAAAAAATCGCACAAAAAACCTAAACAAATAAATTGTATACAAAGTCATTTTTAAGTATTTCTATACATGGAACGAGGGAACGATGACCACGGTGAGGACAACAACAACAACGACGACGACTATATTTAAAAGGCTCATTTGGTAGCAGCCAGTAATAGTGTTTATTGTGTTGTTTATGCGTTTTCTGTTGCACATACATACATACGTGCAACATTTATTTTCTATTCATTTTTGCTATGATGCAAGTACATACATATGTATGTATGTGTTTGTATGAATCTGTTTTTATGAGTATGTTATTGCATATGTTGCACATTAGTTTTCTTATCTGTAATGTTGTCGTTGTTTAATATTGTTGTTGGAGGATTTGTTATTATTACATTTTGTTGTTGTTGCTTTTGCTGTCTAGTTAATGTTTTAGTAATATTGTTGTTATTGCTGTGTGTTGTCGTTGTGAAAGTGTTAAAAATTGAGCGGAAATTAAAGAAAATGCAATTTTCAAATTGATAATAAACTACAATAATGATTTTTTTTTCTTTCGTTAAATGTTTTTTTGGGTTTTTCTGTTTTGTTTTTCTAACTGTCTAAAAAGACATAAATTTTAACTTTAAATAATCTCGTTAAAATTAGTTGTTGAAAATTAAACAGCTTGAGTTGAACGGAAAATCAAAAACAGAAGACAAATTTTTAAAAGTTAATTTGGAAATGGAAGGCAGGATTGGAAAACTCTGTCAATTCCATAGTCCGGACTAACGCTTATAGCCTGTTCTATATTTCAGACTATAGTCTATTCTTTTGTCCTGACTATAGTCTATTCTATAGTCCAGGCTATAGTCTATTTTATAGTCCAGACTATAGTCTATTCTATAGTCCATACTATAGTCTATTCTATAGTCCATACTATAGTCTATTCTATAGTCCAGACTATAGTCTATTCTATAGTCCAGACTATAGTCTACTCTATAGTCCAGACTATAGTCTATTATATAATCCAGACTATAGTATATTCTATACTCTATACTCTAGACTAGAGTCTATTCTATAGTCCAGACTATAGTCTGTTCCATAGTACAGATTATAGTCTACTCTATAGTCCAGACTATAGTCTGTTCTATAGTGCAGACTATAGTCTGTTTAATAGTGCAGACTATAGTCTGTTTTATAATGCAGACTATAGTCTGTTTTATAGTCCAGCCTATAGTCTGATCTATAGTGCAGACTATAGTGTGTTCTATAGTCCACATTATAGTTTGTTCTATAGTCCACATTATAGTCTGTTCTATAGTCCACACTATAGTCTGTTCTATAGTGCAGACTATAGTCTCTTCTAAAGTCCAGACTATAGTCTATTCTCTAGTCCAGACTATAGTCTATTCTATAGTCCAGACAATAGTCTGTTCTATAGTCCAGACAATAGTCTGTTCTATAGTCCAGACTATAATCTGCTCTATAGTCCAGACTATAGTCCAGACTATAGTCTATTCTATAGTCCAGACTATAGTTCTGACTATAGTTCATTCTATAGTTTTGACTATGGTTCATTCTATAGTTCTGACTATAGTTCATTCTATAGTTCTGACTATAGTTCATTCTATAGTTCTGACTATAGTTCATTCTATAGTTCTGACTATAGCCTATTCTATAGTCCAGATTATAGTATATTCTATAGTCCAGAATATAGTCTATTCTATATTCCACACTATAGTCTATTTTATAGTCTAGGCTAAGTATAGTCTATTCCATAATCAAGATTTTAATCTATTCTATAGTCCAGACTATAGCCTATTCTGTAGTCCATGATATACTCTATTCTATAGTCCAGACTATAGTCTATTCTATAGTCCAGACTATAGATTATTCTATAGTCCATACTATAGTCTATTCTATAGGCCATACTATAGTCTATTCTATAGTCCATACTGCAGTCAACAGTCTATAAACCATAATATTATATGTATCAATAAATATCGAAATTTCATTTAAAACTTATCCGAACCCTGCACTTTTATCTTATTCGCAAAATTAACCGCCAAAACAAAAATGAAGATTCAATTTATTGAGCTTAAAATGCGTTTTTGCTACTTTATTTGCAAAAGACAAGATACAAACAAATAAATGAACTTTTAAAATTTAAAATAAATGAGACAAAAAACAACATTGAAATCGAGTGAAAAGAAAAAACAACTACATGTTGAAGAAACGAATGAGGCGAGCACTACTCCTTGTCCACTTCAAAGTCATCAAGTAGATGAACAGCAACAAATACAACAAAATTCAACTAAAAACACACAAACGTCAGTCAGTCAGTTCCAAGTGTCTTTCGCATGCAACACATGGAACTTGTGCCTTCAATGTCTGGGAAACAAATAAACAATGCCACACCATACATACTACATAAGTATGTACTACATGCAACAACAAGTTTTGGAAAAATATAAAATATTCATTTAAGGAAAACAAAAAAAAAAAAAACAAGAGTGTGGCATAATGATTAATTGGCATTTGTTTTGATTTTATGTATGGATTTGAATACTACTTATAATTTCGGAAATAAAAATTGAGTTTTAGCGTGTGTGTGAGAGATTTTTGTTGCCGGTCTGTTAAGTGAAATCTGTAAAAAAGAGGCGGGCCAAATGTTTTTCAACATGTAACTTCAACGGCTGTTTAGTGTTCTTGTGAGTTCTTCTAATGAAAAAAACATATTTTTGATGGGTGAACATTATAATTATCTCATTGCTTTAATTATAATTAGAATGAATGAAAGTTGTTAACAACAAACACAAAAATATTTCCCTGCGAAGAACATGATTTGAAAAAAATGCAACGGTCGGCATTTATATAGAAATGATTTTATAAAGATGAAATGTGGAATGTCTAACTATTGTGTATTCGATAGAACAGACTATAATCAATTCCAAAGATCAGATGATAGTCTTTCCTTTAGATAAGTTAGTTAGTTAGTTAATTAGTTAGTTAGTTAGTTAGGTAGTTAGTTAGTTAGTTAGTTAGTTAGTTAGTTAGTTAGTTAGTTAGTTAGTTAGTTAGTTAGTTAGTTAGTTAGTTAGTTAGTTAGTTAGTTAGTTAGTTAGTTAGTTAGTTAGTTAGTTAGTTAGTTAGTTAGTTAGTTAGTTAGTTAGTTAGTTAGTTAGTTAGTTAGTTAGTTAGTTAGTTAGTTAGTTAGTTAGTTAGTTAGTTAGTTAGTTAGTTAGTTAGTTAGTTAGTTAGTTAGTTAGTTAGTTAGTTAGTTAGTTAGTTAGTTAGTTAGTTAGTTAGTTAGTTAGTTAGTTAGTAGTTAGTTAGTTAGTTAGTTAGTTAGTTAGTAGTTAGTTAGTTAGTTAGTTAGTTAGTTAGTTAGTTAGTTAGTTAGTTAGTTAGTTAGTTAGTTAGTTAGTTAGTTAGTTAGTTAGTTAGTTAGTTAGTTAGTTAGTTAGTTAGTTAGTTAGTTAGTTAGTTAGTTAGTTAGTTAGTTAGTTAGTTAGTTAGTTAGTTAGTTAGTTAGTTAGTTAGTTAGTTAGTAGTTAGTAGTTAGTTAGTTAGTAGTTAGTTAGTTAGTTAGTTAGTTAGTTAGTTAGTTAGTTAGTTAGTTAGTTAGTTAGTTAGTTAGTTAGTTAGTTAGTTAGTTAGTTAGTTAGTAGTTAGTTAGTTAGTTAGTTAGTTAGTTAGTTAGTTAGTTAGTTAGTTAGTTAGTTAGTTAGTTAGTTAGTTAGTTAGTTAGTAGTTAGTTAGTTAGTTAGTTAGTAGTTAGTTAGTTAGTTAGTTAGTTAGTAGTTAGTTAGTTAGTTAGTTAGTTAGTTAGTTAGTTAGTTAGTTAGTTAGTTAGTTAGTTAGTTAGTTAGTTAGTTAGTTAGTTAGTAGTTAGTTAGTTAGTTAGTTAGTTAGTTAGTAGTTAGTTAGTTAGTTAGTTAGTTAGTTAGTTAGTTAGTTAGTTAGTTAGTTAGTTAGTTAGTTAGTTAGTTAGTTAGTTAGTTAGTTAGTTAGTAGTTAGTTAGTTAGTTAGTTAGTTAGTTAGTTAGTTAGTTAGTTAGTTAGTTAGTTAGTTAGTTAGTTAGTTAGTTAGTTAGTTAGTTAGTTAGTTAGTTAGTTAGTTAGTTAGTTAGTTAGTTAGTTAGTTAGTTAGTTAGTTAGTTAGTTAGTTAGTAGTTAGTTAGTTAGTTAGTTAGTTAGTTAGTTAGTAGTTAGTTAGTTAGTTAGTTAGTTAGTTAGTTAGTTAGTTAGTTAGTTAGTTAGTTAGTTAGTTAGTTAGTTAGTTAGTTAGTTAGTTAGTTAGTTAGTTAGTTAGTTAGTAGTTAGTTAGTTAGTTAGTTAGTTAGTTAGTTAGTTAGTAGTTAGTTAGTTAGTTAGTTAGTTAGTTAGTTAGTTAGTATTCTTTAGTCCAGACTATAGTCTACTCTGTAGTCCAGACTACTGTCTATTCTATAAAATATTCTATTCTATAGTTCATACTATAGTCTTTTTTATAGTTAAGACTATATTCCATTCCATAGTTAAAACTATAGCCTATTCTGCAATCAAGAACATAGTCAATTCTATAGTCCATACTACATTCTATTCTATAGTCCACACTGCAATCTATTTCGTAGTACAGTCTATTCTATAGTCCTAAATGTCGTCTATTCTATACGCCTGTCTCTTCTATAGTCTCTTCTATAGTCCAGGCTCTAGTCTATTCTATTGTCCAAATTAGAGACTATTCTATGGTCCAGACTATAGTCTATTCTATAGTCCAGACTATAATATAATCTATAGTCTACACTATAATATAATCTATATTAAAGACTATAGTCTATTCTATAGTCCAGACTATAGTCTATTCTATAGTCCAGACTATAGTCTATTCTATAGTTCAGACTATAGTCTATTCTATAGTCCGGACTATAGTATATTCTATAGTCCAGACTATAGTCAATTCTATAGTCCAGACTATAGTCAATTCTATAGTCCAGACTATAGTCTATTTTATAGTCCATAGATCAGATTGTATTCCATTCTAGAGAACACACATTAGTATATTTCATAGGTCAGAGGATATCTTTTAAAGATCTAACTATTGTTTATTAGTCGTTCAGACTATAGTCTGTTATATAGATTTGATTATAGATCTATATATATAAAATTCTAACGTTACTGACTGACTGACTGACTGACTGACTGACTGACTGATTCACTGACTGATTCATCATCGCACAGCCTAAACGGTTGAAGCTAAAGAGCTGAAATTTGGACAGGAGGTTGGTCTCCCGCCAAATAGATCCACTAAGACGGGATTTTTGGAAATTCGAATGTTTAGGGGGTAAAAAAGGGTAAAAAACGGGTAAATTCGGTAACCTTATATCTCCTAAACTAGAAAAGATACAAAAACAGTTTAAAGCTTATCGCCGTTCATTTAAAAAATAAACGGACAGGTGTCTGGTACTTTTTTAAAATTCGGCCCCTTTAGGGAATAAACGGGTAAAAACTGTATTTTGGTACTTTTTTCGCACCCCATGTATCTTTTAAACCAGTGCACATTCAAAAAATATTTTTGACTCCTTCATAACTTAACGAAAAAATAAAAATATGAATTTAGTACTTTTTGGATATTCGGACGTTTAAGGGGTTAAAATTTTACCTATTTTTGGTACTTTTTTCATAAAACATTGTTTTTGGTTTATTAACTTATACATATGAATACATAATAAGGGGCTCCCACTACGATGTTGCAACTTTTTGGAATAGAATTTTTATTTCGTTAATGGGGAGGAAAAAAGTACCAAAAGGGGTAAAAATGGGAAATTTGATTTTATTCAACCACAATGATCGAATTTAGATAAAATTTTTAAATTTAAAAACACTACATATCCTAATGGGGTGTTATTTGGAACCCCGGTACCAAGTGATATTTTTTGGTACTTTTCATTCTCCAACTGGTCCTTTTTGAGTTTTCTATGATATTGAAATAGAAACATGAAATTAATAATAAAGGGACTTTTCGCTACTTTTTCGTTCTACACAGGTACTTTTTTGAGTTTTCTTTAAAATTAAAGCTAGAAACATGAAATTAAGCATGTAGAGCTCGGAGTAAATGAGAATCTATAAAATGGGACTTTTTGGTACTTTTTCGTTCTTCAAAAGGTACTTTTTGAATTTTCTATAATATTGAACCTAGAAACATGTAATTAAACATGTAGAGACCGGAGTAAATGAGAATCTATAAAAGGGGACTTTTTGGTACTTTTTCGTCCTTCGACTGGTACTTTTTGAGTTTTCTATAAAATTTAACCTAGAAACATGAAATTAAGCATGTAGAGCCCGGAGTAAATGAGAATCTATATAAGGGGACTATTTGGTACTTTTTCGTCCTTCGACTGGTACTTTTTGAGTTTTCTATAAAATTTAACCTAGAAACATGAAATTAAGCATGCGGAGGCCTTAGTTAATGAGAATCTATAAAAGGGGAATTTTTGGTACTTTTTCGTCCTTCCACTGGTACTTTTTGAGTTTTCTATAAAATTTAACCTAGAAACATAAAATTAAGCATGTAGAGCCCTAAGTAAATGAGAATCTATAAAAGGGGACTATTTGGTACTTTTTCGTCTTTCGACTGGTACTTTTTGAGTTTTCTATAAAATTTAACCTAGAAACATGAAATTAAGCATGTAGAGCCCTTAGTAAATGAGAATCTATAAAAGGGTACTTTTTGGTACTTTTTCGTTTTTCGACTGGTACTTTTTGAGTTTTCTATAAAATTTAACCTAGAAACATGAAATTAAGCATGTAGAGCACTTAGTAAATGAGAATCTATAAAAGGGGACTTTTTGGTACTTTTTCGTCCTTCGACTGGTACTTTTTGAGTTTTCTATAAAATTTAACCTAGAAACATGAAATTAAGCATGTAGAGCCCTTAGTAAATGAGAATCTATAAAAGGGGACTTTTTGGTACTTTTTCGTCTTTCGACTGATACTTTTTGAGTTTTCTATAAAATTTAACCTAGAAACATGAAATTAAGCATGTAGAGCCCGGAGTAAATGAGAATCTATAAAAGGGGACTTTTTGGAACTTTTTCGCCTTTCGACTGGTACTTTTTGAGTTTTCTATAAAATTTAACCTAGAAACATGAATTTAAGCATGTAGAGCCCAGAGTAAATGAGAATCTATAATAGGGGACTTTTTGGTACTTTTTCGTCTTTCGACTGGTACTTTTTGAGTTTTCTATAAAATTTAACCTAGAAACATGAAATTAAGCAAGTAGAGCCCTTGGTAAATGAGAATCTATAAAAGGGGACTTTTTGGTACTTTTTCGTCCTTCGACTGGTACTTTTTGAGTTTTCTATAAAATTTAACCTAGAAACATGAAATTAAGCATGTAGAGCCCTTAGTAAATGAGAATCTATAAAAGGGGACTTTTTGGTACTTTTTCGTCTTTCGACTGGTACTTTTTGAGTTTTCTATAAAATTTAACCTAGAAACATGAAATTAAGCATGCGGAGGCCTTAGTTAATGAGAATCTATAAAAGCGGACTTTTTGGTACTTTTTCATCCTTCGACTGGTACTTTTTGAGTTTTCTATAAAATTTAACCTAGAAATATGAAATTAAGCATGTAGAGCCCTTAGTAAATGAGAATCTATAAAAGGGGACTTTTTGGTACTTTTTCGTCTTTCGACCGATACTTTTTGAGTTTTCTATAAAATTTAACCTAGAAACATGAAATTAAGCATGTAGCCCGGAGTAAATGAGAATCTATAAAAGGGGACTTTTTGGAACATTTTCGTCTTTCGACTGGTACTTTTTGAGTTTTCTATAAAATTTAACCTAGAAACATGAATTTAAGCATGTAGAGCCCGGAGTAAATGAGTATCTATAATAGGGGACTTTTTGGTACTTTTTCGTCCTTCGACTGGTACTTTTTGAGTTTTCTATAAAATTTAACCTACAAACATGAAATTAAGCATGTAGAGCCCAGAGTAAATGAGAATCTATAATAGGGGACTTTTTTGTACTTTTTCGTCCTTCGACTGGTACTTTTTGAGTTTTCTATAAAATTTAACCTAGAAACATGAAATTAAGCATGTAGAGCCCTTAGTAAATGAGAATATATAAAAGGGGACTTTTTCGTCTTTCGACTGGTACTTTTTGAGTTTTCTATAAAATTTAACCTAGAAACATAAAATTAAGCATGTAGAGCCCTTAGTAAATGAGAATCTATAAAAGGGGACTTTTTGATACTTTTTCGTCCTTCCACTGGTACTTTTTGAGTTTTCTATAAAATTTAACCTAGAAACATGAAATTAAGCATGTAGAGCCCTTAGTAAATGAGAATCTATAAAAGGGGACTTTTTGGTACTTTTTCATCCTTCAACTGGTACTTTTTGAGTTTTCTATAAAATTTAACCTAGAAACATGAAATTAAGCATGTAGAGCCCTTAGTAAATGAGAATCTATAAAAGGGGACTTTTTGGAACTTTTTCGTCTTTCGACTGGTACTTTTTGAGTTTTCTATAAATTTAACCTAGAAACATGAATTTAAGCATGTAGAGCCCAGAGTGAATGAGAATCTATAATAGGGGACTTTTAGGTACTTTTTCGTCCTTCGACTGGTACTTTTTGAGTTTTCTATCAAATTAAACCTAGAAACATGAATTAAGCATGCAGAGCCCTTAGTTAATGGGAATATATAAGGGGACTTTTTTGGTACTTTTTCGTTCTTCGACTGGTACTTTTTGATTTTTCTATAAATTTAACCTAGAAACATGAAATTAAGCATGCAGAGCCCTTAGTTAATGGGAATATATAAGGGGACTTTTTGGTACTTTTTCGTTCTTCGACTGGAACTTTTTGATTTTTCTATAAAATTGAACCTAGAAACATGAAATTAAGCATATAGAGCCCGGAGTAAATTGGAAACTATAAAAGAGGACCTTTTTGGTACTTTTTTGTTCTTCGATTGGTACTTTTTGATTTTTCTATAAAATTGAACATAGAAACATGAAATTAAGCATGTAGATCCCGGAGTAAATAAGAATCTATAAAAGGAGACTTTTTTGTACTTTTTCATTCTTCGACTGGTACTTTTTTCAGTTTTTTATAAAATTTAACCTAGAAACATAAAATTAAGCATGTAGAGCCTGGAGTAAATTAGAATCTATAAAAGGGGACTTTTTGGTACTTTATCGTACTTCGACTGGTACTTTTTGAGTTTTCCATAAAATTAAACCTAGAAACATGAAATTAAGCATGCAGAGGCCTTAGTTAATGAGAATCTATAAAAGTGAACTTTTTGGCACTTTTTCGTCCTTCGATTGGTATTTTTTGAGTTTTCTATAAAATTCAACCTAAAAACATGAAATTAAGCATATAGAGCACGGCGTAAATGAGAATCTATAAAAGTGGACTTTTAAGTACTTAAAATTGAGTACACATATACAATCATCATTTCTTCAAATTAGGGAATTACCAATATTTAAAAATTTGTAATCTTTGTAATACATATTATTTTTTCCTTGCTAAATGAAGAGCCAACATATTTCTCATTCTATAAAAACCCTCGCTAACAAAGTAGCGGGTAATAAGCTAGTTATTATATAAATTAGTTTGAGAATTTAACTTTCAATAATCAGACTATAGTCTATACAATAGATCTAACTATATTCTGGTCTATATTCAAGAGCATAAACTTTATTCTATTTCATAGTTTAGACGATAGTCTATTTTATAGATCAGTCTATAGTTTATTAGATAGTTAGGATGTAGTCTATATATATTATATGGATCGGACTATATATAATCTATTCTTAACATCAGTATAATGTCTTATCTCTTCAAACAAGTAAGCAATTTATTTTAGATTATTAAATTAAAAAATTTCATAAAATCTAATTAAATTAAATTTCATAAAAAAATTAAAAACATTTTTTGAAATGTTTTTTTTTTCCCCTCTTCTTACCACCCTCGTGCCTTGATGATATGTTTGTTAGCATTTTGGTTATTATTTCGGGCAATGCTGCTGCATCGGTTGTTGTGGGGCTGTTCACTTACTTTATGCTAAACTGTGTGTGAAAATCTATTTTAATGAAAAACATTTTTCATATTTTTTTATAGTTTTTATTTCTGCTTTAAAAACTTTCATGTTTCGCATTTTGTACATTTAAAAGGAAATTTTCACAATTTAAATTAAATGAGGAAAAAAATGATTTTCTTTTGTGTTATAGAGCTTTTCCATATTAATATGTATTTTTTTTTAATTTTTTACAGAAAATCTTTTAATATTATGAAATTTTTTGTTTTGTGTGAGTTGCTGTTATCTTAACCATAACCTACCACCCATTTGTATGGGGTTTTTCTTTTTTTATATATTTTTTTAATACATTTTTCAAGTGTATTGGCAATTATTGAAATTTTAATGTTTTATTGTGTGTATTTTTTTTTAAACTTTTTTTAAAATTTTCATTTTTTTTTCTAGTTTGTGAAAATAAACAAATGTGTTTTTGTGCTTGTTTGCAGTTGTTGGATTTGGATTTCGTTTATTTAACTTCTTCTTCTTCAACGTAAACATTTATTTGTTGGCCGCTGCAAAAAAGGTAAGTTGGTCAATGTTCAATTATTATAGGATTTTTTTTTTCAAACTGTTAGTTTTTATCTTGTAGCTTTTATTTTCAGTGTGTATTTTTCTTTTTTTTTGGTCATAATTATGAAAACAAAATTTTCTTTTTATGTTTATGATGGCCTTATGTTAGTTTTGTTTTTTAGTGTATTTTTATGGAAAATATTAATTGACATCATTAGTCAAAATGATATGGAAAATTTCTTTGAATTGATGTGAAAAATTGTAGTTATTTATTGGTTTTTTTACTACCGAAAACAAAATATCAACGATTAAAGAAATTTGTTTAATAGAAATTTTATTATTGTATTTAACATACATATGTACGTATGTATGTGTATATGTATATGAAGAAAAGATTAAAAATATTCTGGTATAGAGGTTATTCGGCATATTTAATTTAAATATGTAAGCTTAAGTATTATATTGTTCAAATTTAGTCTATTCTATAGCTCAAAAAATGGACTATACTATAGTCCAGACTATAGTTTCCAAACTATAGCTTATTCTCTAATCCATAATATAGTTTATTCTCTAGGCCAAGCTATAGTTTATTCTATAGTTCAGACTATAGTCTAGTCTATAGTCCACAATTCAATAGTCCATTCTATAGTCCAGACTATATCTCAAACAATGGACTATTCTATAGTCCAGACTATAGTCTATTCTATAGTTCAGACTATAATTTATTATATAATCCATACTATAGTCAATTCTATAGTCTATTCTATAGTCCAGACTATAATTTATGCTATAGTCTATTCTATAGTCCAGACTATAGTCTATTCTAGATTGTACACTATAGTCTATTCTATGATCTAGACTATAGTCTATTCTATAGTCCAGAGTATAAGTAGTCTATTCTGTAGTCCATGCTATAGTCTACTCTATACTCCAGACTATAGTCTACTCTATAATCTACTCTATAGTCCACACTATAGTCGACCCAATAGTCCAGACTGTAGTCTACACTATAGTCCAGACTGTAGTCTACTCTATAGTCCAGACCATAGTCTACTCTATAGTACAGACTATGGCCTATTCTATAGTACAGACTATAGTCTACTCTATAGTCCAGACTATAGTCTACTCTATAGTCCAAACTATACTCTACTCTATAGTCCAGACTATAGTCTGCTCTATAGTTCAGACTATAGTCTACTCTATAGTACAGACTATAGTCTACTCTATAGTCCAGACTATAGTCTACTCTATAGTCCAGACTATAGTCTACTCTATAGTCCAGACTATAGTCTACTCTATAGTCCAGACTATAGTCTACTCTATAGTCCAGACTATAGTCTACTCTATAGTCCAGACTGTAGTCTACTCTATAGTCCAGACTGTAGTCTACTCTATAGTCCAGACTATAGTCTACTCTATAGTCCAGACTATAGTCTACTCTATAGTCCAGACTATAGTCTACTCTATAGTCCAGACTATAGTTTACTCTATAGTCCAGACTATAGTCTACTCTGTAGTCCAGACTATAGTCTACTCTATAGTCCAGACTATAGTCTACTCTATAGTCCAGACTATAGTCTACTCTATAGTACAGGCTATAGTCTACTCTATAGTCCAGACTATAGTCTGCTCTATAGTTCAGACTATAGTCTACTCTATAGTCCAGACTATATTCTACTCTATAGTCCAGACTATAGTCTACTCTATAGTCCAGACTGTAGTCTACTCTATAGTCCAGACTATAGTCTACTCTATAGTCCAGACTATAGTCTACTCTATAGTCCAGACTATAGTTTACTCTATAGTCCAGACTATAGTCTACTCTGTAGTCCAGACTATAGTCTACTCTATAGCCCAGACTATAGTCTACTCTATAGTACAGGCTATAGTCTACTCTATAGTCCAGACTATGGTCTACTATATAGTCCAGACTATAGTCTACTCTATAGTCCAGACTATAATCTACTCTATAGTCCAGACTAAAATCTATTCTATAGTCCAGACTATAGTCTATACAAATTCAGTTCAAGTACAGACTATAGTATATTGTATAGTCCAGACTATAGTTTATTCTATAGTCCAGATTATAGTGTATTCTATAGTTCACACTATAGTCTACTCTATAGTCCACACTATAGTATATTCTATGATGCGGACTACAGTCTACTCTATAGTCCAGACTATAGTCTATTCTAAAGTCCAGACTATAGTCTACTATATAGTCCAGACTATTGTCTACTCTATAGTCCAGACTATAGTCTACTCTATAGTCCAGGACTATAGTCTACTCTATAGTCCAGAATATTGTCTACTTTATAGTCCAGAATATTGTCTACTCTATAGTCCAGACTATATTCTACTCTATAGTCCAGTCTATACTATAGTCTACTCTATAGTCCAGACTATAGTCTACTCTATAGTCCAGTCTATACTATAGTCCCGACTATAGTCTATTCTATACTGCAGACTAGAAACTATTGTATAGCATATTCCATAGCACAGACTATATGTTCTATAGTCCTGATTTTAGTTTATTCTATAGGCCAGACAATATATAAAATCTTACATACATCTTAATTGCTAAGCTTTCCCCGTAAATCGTCATTACAATTTAAACATATTTGATTTAGGATATCACTAAAATCAATCTTAATTCACCACAATTCTCATACATGAGTTTCTCAACGCGCCTTGCGGAAAAAAGCAAAAAACTAAAATGATTTTCTAGAAAATCGTAACGATTTTCTGCAACATTTGTTGCGCGGTCTTATCACAAATAATCTACTAACTATTTAAGCATAATATGACTTCAAAAGAAATTCAAATGTAATAAATTCTTAAACAACAAATAAAGAAACGAAGAAAAAATTTTTTAAAAAAAAAGACAGATACAAATATTATCTTAAGTGAGAAAAACGAAAAAATTTTGTTCTATTTAGATTATCTTTGGTACAAAACTAAAGAAAATTGTTTTCAAATAAAAATACGATTTAATATAAATACTATAGTTTTTTTTCATACAAAATGTATACGGTGATTATTTATTTTCCAATCATTTTGGCTAAATAATTTTCTAATCGTTTGTCACATTTCAACAACATTTATGTTGAAATAAATTTGCCATTTAAAAAATAACAGGCAAATGAACACATTCATAAGATCAATTGGTAGGACAGACGACTAAATACCAACAGAAATACTTTAATATACTGATAGTTAGTGGCGCATTGTAAAGCATTTAGAGAGAGAGACTAGACTTGGTTGCCACAGAGAGTGTAAGTCCGATAATTTAAAAGAAGATGAAGTGGATGAAAAAAGAAGTCAGTGAAATCATTTAATGCCAATATTGTAGATAAAACTATAAAAATATTTATATTACGAGTATTAGAAAAAACATTTTAAATATAAAGCAATTCAGGAATAAATACTCTCTATCATTTTAGGTTTGGTAATAAAGGAGGAGTGTTTTTTAACCTGAAATTTTATGCAAAACTTGCTTTGAAATCACTTTATAAATTCAACTACTGAAAGGTTTTTATGCAGGAATGTAAACAAATCTATGCTAATTAAAAAGGGCGTTAAATTAATATTAATATGTATTCGATTTTTTTTGCAAAGTTTTCTTACACATCTGGTAAAGATTAGAGCCCTTTGAAAATTGTGTTTTATGCTAAAAGTTATATGTTCAGTTCTAGTTCAGATCTAGTTCAGTTCTAATTCAGTTCTTGTTCAGTTCTAGTTCAGTTCTAGTTCAGTTCTAGTTCAGTTCTAGTTCAGTTCTAGTTCAGTTCTAGTTCAGTTCTAGTTCAGTTCTAGTTCAGTTCTAGTTCAGTTCTAGTTCAGTTCTAGTTCAGTTCTAGTTCAGTTCTAGTTCAGTTCTAGTTCAGTTCTAGTTCAGTTCTAGTTCAGTTCTAGTTCAGTTCTAGTTCAGTTCTAGTTCAGTTCTAGTTCAGTTCTAGTTCAGTTCTAGTTCAGTTCTAGTTCAGTTCTAGTTCAGCTCTAGTTCAGTTCTAGTTCAGTTCTAGTTCAGTTCTAGTTCAGTTCTAGTTCAGTTCTAGTTCAGTTCTAGTTCAGTTCTAGTTCAGTTCTAGTTCAGTTCCAGTTCAGTTCTAGTTCAGTTCTAGTTCAGTTCTAGTTCAGTTCTAGTTCAGTTCTAGTTCAGTTCTAGTTCAGTTCTAGTTCAGTTCTAGTTCAGTTCTAGTTCAGTTCTAGTTCAGTTCTAGTTCAGTTCTAGTTCAGTTCTAGTTCAGTTCTAGTTCAGTTCAGTTCTATAGTTCAGTTCTAGTTCAGTTCTAGTTCAGTTCTAGTTCAGTTCTAGTTCAGTTCTAGTTCAGTTCTAGTTCAGTTCTAGTTCAGTTCTAGTTCAGTTCTAGTTCAGTTCTAGTTCAGTTCTAGTTCAGTTCTAGTTCAGTTCTAGTTCAGTTCTAGTTCAGTTCTAGTTCAGTTCTAGTTCAGTTCTAGTTCAGTTCTAGTTCAGTTCTAGTTCAGTTCTAGTTCAGTTCTAGTTCAGTTCTAGTTCAGTTCTAGTTCAGTTCTAGTTCAGTTCTAGTTCAGTTCTAGTTCAGTTCTAGTTCAGTTCTAGTTCAGTTCTAGTTCAGTTCAGTTCAGTTCTAGTTCAGTTCTAGTTCAGTTCTAGTTCAGTTCTAGTTCAGTTCTAGTTCAGTTCTAGTTCAGTTCTAGTTCAGTTCTAGTTCAGTTCTAGTTCAGTTCTAGTTCAGTTCTAGTTCAGTTCTAGTTCAGTTCTAGTTCAGTTCTAGTTCAGTTTAGTTCAGTTAGTTCAGTTCTAGTTCAGTTTCTAGTTCAGTTCTAGTTCAGTTCTAGTTCAGTTCTAGTTCAGTTCTAGTTCAGTTCTAGTTCAGTTCTAGTTCAGTTCTAGTTCAGTTCTAGTTCTAGTTCAGTTCTAGTTCAGTTCTAGTTCAGTTCTAGATCAGTTCTAGTTCAGTTCTAGTTCAGTTCTAGTTCAGTTCTAGTTCAGTTCTAGTTCAGTTCTTGTTCAGTTCTAGTTCAGTTCTAGTTCAGTTCTAGTTCAGTTCTAGTTCAGTTCTAGTTCAGTTCTAGTTCAGTTCTAGTTCAGTTCTAGTTCAGTTCTAGTTCTAGTTCAGTTCTAGTTCAGTTCTAGTTCAGTTCTAGTTCAGTTCTAGTTCAGTTCTAGTTCAGTTCTAGTTCAGTTCTAGTTCAGTTCTAGTTCAGTTCTAGTTCAGTTCTAGTTCAGTTCAGTTCAGTTCTAGTTCAGTTCTAGTTCTAGTTCAGTTCTAGTTCAGTTCTAGTTCAGTTCTAGTTCAGTTCTAGTTCAGTTCTAGTTCAGTTCTAGTTCAGTTCTAGTTCAGTTCTAGTTCAGTTCTAGTTCAGTTCTAGTTCAGTTCTAGTTCAGTTCTAGTTCAGTTCTAGTTCAGTTCTAGTTCAGTTCTAGTTCAGTTCTAGTTCAGTTCTAGTTCAGTTCTAGTTCAGTTCTAGTTCAGTTCTAGTTCAGTTCTAGTTCAGTTCTAGTTCAGTTCTAGTTCAGTTCTAGTTCAGTTCTAGTTCAGTTCTAGTTCAGTTCTAGTTCAGTTCTAGTTCAGTTCTAGTTCAGTTCTAGTTCAGTTTCTAGTTCAGTTCTAGATCAGTTCTAGTTCAGTTCTAGTTCAGTTCTAGTTCAGTTCTAGTTCAGTTCTAGTTCAGTTCTTGTTCAGTTCTAGTTCAGTTCTAGTTCAGTTCTAGTTCAGTTCTAGTTCAGTTTCTAGTTCAGTTCTAGTTCAGTTCTAGTTCAGTTCTAGTTCCTAGTTCTAGTTCAGTTCTAGTTCAGTTCTAGTTCTAGTTCAGTTCTAGTTCAGTTCTAGTTCAGTTCTAGTTCAGTTCTAGTTCAGTTCTAGTTCAGTTCTAGTTCAGTTCTAGTTCAGTTCTAGTTCAGTTCTAGTTCAGTTCTAGTTCAGTTCTAGTTCAGTTCTAGTTCAGTTCTAGTTCAGTTCTAGTTCATGCAAGCGATTTCGGCCGCTATTATAAAACGTTACAAGTTTAAAATACCACCTATGTTAATGTAGCGCCCTAAAAATCTGTAAACATCGAATAATAACGAATTGGGTTATAGGAAGATATTTATATGTTTTTAAACATATTTTTCTTCTTCATTTTTGCATTTTTATTATTATAGAATCTAATCGAAATATTTATCTTTATTGCAAGCATGTCATGTTTAATTGCCAACTTTTGCATTTCTGGCATTATACGAAAGAAAATAAATTTTTTTCAGAAACACGAAAAAGCGAGTAGACAAAAATGGGGGAAAACTAAAGATTTAAATCGAAATTGTGCTTTATTTGTCTGTCCGACTGATGGTCTGTTTGTGGAGTATATGTGTATATTTGGTTTCCATTATGAGTCTTTTAAAATGTTAAGCGAAAAAAAAAACAAGCAAGGAAGCTTTGTCTGATGATTTGAATTATAGTTAGATTAAAAGCCAAGGCTGTCTGACAGCCAGCCAGCTAGCCAACTAAGAGAGACTGTAACTGTTGCCGAGACTGTTACTCATAGACAGTTTACAACTACAACAGTTTAACAGTTCACATTTTTAGTTGCTGTTATTTGTGCTGTGACTGCTGCTGATGTCGTTGTTGTCATTTGTGTTGCTGCTGTTGCTATTTTCAAATATGTCATATTAAAAGTAAATGAAATTGTTGTTTGAGATATGGTTATTGCGGAAAAAATATACGTATGTATGTATGTGCAAAATTTATATTGAAAACACATCCATGTGACAGTAATTTACTTTAGGCTTTATAATTTAGAATCTTTGTAATGGAGTAGGGGAAAATTTGTAAAAGAATATGATTTATTTGACAATTATATTTTAAAGAGAAAAAAGACGTACATAATTTACAATAAACTACATACTATATTAGTAGAAGGACCAATTTCTTAAATTCTTTCTATTTCGATAAATATCCGGATTTGGATTTGGCTATCATACCAAATAAGCAAGAACTTGTCTAAAACTTCAAAAAAACTTCCTAAGTGGAGTTAGAAGGGTAGATATGTCATTTATATACATATGTATGTATGCATATATGTATGGTAAGTTGGTAGCCCTTTATTTAATCCGCTGGAAAATATCTATAAAAATCTTAATATATATGTCTTTGATTTATACGAATAAAATGCTGCAGCATGACATAAAATCGTAAAATTTACAATAATTGACATGTAAACAATGTAAAATATACACTATTTCCTTAAATGAAGGCGGACACAAAACCTAAATTGACTATTTTTTTAAAGTGTTTAAATTTTGACAAAATTTTATATGTGTCTCACACACATTGAAAAACTGTAACGAGCAGTTTTTATATTATTACAATATTACAAAAGGAAATAAGCATTGTAGGCGATCATGCACGACCATACGATATCCTACTCTGGATGTGATGTGGCGCAGAGTCTTGCTTAATGATTATTTTGTTATGACTCAGATATCGCATCGCAGGATCTTGTCAAATTTTAAAAGGATATCAGATGCATCGACATTGAATTCTAGTTCAGTTCTAGTTTAGTTCTAGTTTAGTTATAGTTTAGTTCTAGTTCAGTTTTGGTTCAGTTCTAGTTCAGTTCAGGATATTAGATGCATCGACATTGAATCTAGTTCTAGTTCTAGTTCGTGTCTATTCAGTTCTAGTTCAGTTCTAGTTCAGTTCTAGTTCAGTTCTAGTTCAGTTCTAGTTCAGTTCTAGTTCAGTTCTAGTTCAGTTCTAGTTCAGTTCTAGTTCAGTTCTAGTTCAGTTCTAGTTCAGTTCTAGTTCAGTTCTAGTTCAGTTTAGTTCAGTTCTAGTTCAGTTCTAGTTCAGTTCTAGTTCAGTTCTAGTTCAGTTCTAGTTTAGTTCTAGTTTAGTTCTAGTTCAGTTCTAGTTCAGTTCTAGTTCAGTTCTAGTTCAGTTCTAGTTCAGTTCTAGTTCAGTTCTAGTTCAGTTTTAGTTCAGTTCTAGTTCAGTTCTAGTTCAGTTCTAGTTCAGTTCTAGTCAGTTCTAGTTCAGTTCTAGTTCAGTTCTAGTTCAGTTCTAGTTCAGTTCTAGTTCAGTTCTAGTTCAGTTCTAGTTCAGTTCTAGTTCAGTTCTAGTTCAGTTCTAGTTCAGTTCTAGTTCAGTTCTAGTTCAGTTCTAGTTCAGTTCTAGTTCAGTTCTAGTTCAGTTCTAGTTCAGTTCTAGTTCAGTTCTAGTTCAGTTCTAGTTCAGTTCTAGTTCAGTTCTAGTTCAGTTCTAGTTCAGTTCTAGTTCAGTTCTAGTTCAGTTCTAGTTCAGTTCTAGTTCAGTTCTAGTTCAGTTCTAGTTCAGTTCTAGTTCAGTTCTAGTTCAGTTCTAGTTCAGTTCTAGTTCAGTTCTAGTTCAGTTCTAGTTCAGTTCTAGTTCAGTTCTAGTTCAGTTCTAGTTCAGTTCTAGTTCAGTTCTAGTTCAGTTCTAGTTCAGTTCTAGTTCAGTTCTAGTTCAGTTCTAGTTCAGTTCTAGTTCAGTTCTAGTTCAGTTCTAGTTCAGTTCTAGTTCAGTTCTAGTTCAGTTCTAGTTCAGTTCTAGTTCAGTTCTAGTTCAGTTCTAGTTCAGTTCTAGTTCAGTTCTAGTTCAGTTCTAGTTCAGTTCTAGTTCAGTTCTAGTTCAGTTCTAGTTCAGTTCTAGTTCAGTTCTAGTTCAGTTCTAGTTTAGTTCTAGTTCAGTTCTAGTTCAGTTCTAGTTCACAGTTCTAGTTCAGTTCTAGTTCAGTTCTAGTTCAGTTCTAGTTCAGTTCTAGTTCAGTCTAGTTCAGTTCTAGTTTCTAGTTCAAGTTCAGTTCTCGTTAAGTTAAGTCTAGTTTAGGTCTAGTTTAGTTCTTTCAGTTCTAATTGAGTTGTAGTTTAGTTCTAATTGAGTTCTAGTTCAGTTCTAATGACCCAGGTATTTATTAACTTTTATATTTACATGAGTGTGAGGTTAATGTGTTAATGTCCTGAGAAATATAATTTTATGTTTTTCACACACATACGGACCTGTTCGGCCTTGTATCTGATTGGGTATACCGTAAGATCCAATTCTTTCCAAAGTTGTGTAGAGTATAAAAACGGAAACATAAAAATATTACAAAGGACTGGTCCAAACAAAATATTATTTAAACACTAACCAATCTCTAACAAATATCTACAAACATGTATAGACACTATAAATAACTGGATTAGCAGGAATAATACACATTAAATTTATTGTGTGAAGAGTTGTAGGAGTTGGGTAGAGTAGATGAAAGAGGAGGTTGGCCAATAAATAGTAAAACTACTTACTAACAATATTCAAATTGTATGAATATTACCAAATAGACAAACATTATAAAAAACTATACAATAGACAAAAAAAATCACAAATAAAACGAGCTGCCAACAACCAAACACAAGTAACAAACATTTAAAAAGAAAATTCACTTTTTTTTGGAGTTTTATTTGCCACAATAAATAGAAGAAAGACAAAAAGCAAAAAAAAAAAAAAGACATGGGGCTAAGAAATGCCATTTGAACACTGTTGGAAATGGCAGTAATGTGACCATTTAAGACCTCTTTCTGATGGCTTATAGAGTGAAAACGTCCTGCTGTGTAAAAACAATTATAGGCATGTAATGTTGCATGTTGTTAGATGCCATACTCATGCTCTTCTCATTTTAAACATATTGTTACATGCATACTTCCATACCAAGACCCTGACGTGTGTGCTGGAATATTTGTCTTCTATGCAAAAAAAAAAAAAAAATATTAATAAAAAAAATTTAAAAAAACATAAAAATATGAAAAGATTATGGATTGAGGAAGAAGTTATTGTGTAGATGCTAGATGGACTGTTTGTTAGTTGCTAGACTATTGGTAGTTGTGTAAGTAAGTATGAGTTGCATCGATTGCATTAATATGTTACGATGTTATGAAGTTACTTACAATTTGGATACGTTTTGTTGTTGTTGTTGTTTCCCCTCGATTTTTTGGCATCTGCATGTAAGTTAGTTTTTTTTTTGCTATTTCTAGTTCAAAAATGTTGTAAATATGCAAACTAAAAAAAAAGTATACAAAAAAAAAAATAAATCTCGTTTTATATTAACTACTTGGTACTTTAGAGTCTTTTTTGCTGCTAAAAAGAGAAAAAGATTTTATCTCAAATTTTTGTATTTTAAAGATTTTATAAAATTAGATTTTTAGTTAGAGCGGCCTGTAGGAAATAAATATGAATTTGAGTTTGATCTATAGAATAGACTATAGTCTGAACTATAGAATAGACTATAGTCTGAGCTATAGAATAGACATTACTGTGATCTTTCCGAATAGACTATAGTCTCATCTATTTCTGATCTATAGAATACTTTATAGTTTGATTTATATAAGAGACTATGAACATGAACAATAGATGCACTATAACCTGAACTATAGTCTGAACTATAGACTGCACTATAGTCTGAACTATAGACTGCACTATAGTCTGAGCTAGACTATAGTATAACCTATAGAATAGGATATATATATATATATATATATATATATATATATATATATATATATATATAGATATATATATATATATATATATATCTATATATATATATATATATATATATCTATATATATATATATATATATATATATATATTATATATATATATATATATATATATATATATATTGGTCTGATCTATAGAATTCTCTGTAGACTGATCTATACCTGACTACTGTTTGATCTATAGAATCTATAGATTAGACTATAATCTAATATTATATTATATAGTCTGATCTATATAATATGATCTACACAAAAGTCCATAGTCTGAGCTATAGAAAATACCATGCTATATAGAAGAGACTATTGTCAAATCAAGACTACAGTCGGCACTATAAAATATACTATAGTCTAATCTATGCAATATACTATAATATGATCTGTATAATAGACTATTTTCTGGAATAAAGGTGAGACTTTAGTTTGAACTATATATACTTTAGTCTGGACTATGGAATAGGCTATAGTCTGATCTGCAAAATATACTTTAATCAAGTATTATTGGTATGTATAATAGACAACAAAGTTAAGAGACTTGTAATAAGCTCAATTTCATAAATCAGTCTATAGTCTGATCTATAGAAAAGAAAAGTGTCTGATCTGTATGGTCTATATAATAGAACTATAAATCATATTTATTCTTTAGACCTATTGTCCGATTTACATATACAATATATTTTAGACCAGTACTTCCAATTGTTACTTTTTCGAAATCGCTCCAATTTCCTATTTGGAAAGTATTTTGTTTCTGTAGTAGGACATGGTCTTTTACATACGAGCCCGTATGTGAAAAGTTTATTTGGTGTTGCTGTATTTAAGACCATTTTCACATTTAAATTGTAAGATTAAAGTCAAGTTTTCTTGTAAAATTATATTATTTTACTTTGTGTTTTTTTTTTTTGCTAATTTTTAGTCCATAAATATAAAAAGTATGAACTATTAAAAGGGGATTAAAAAAATTATTATGAACAGAGGAATATAAAGGAATTCAAAGGGAAATACATCGAAATATATACTGTTTATAAGCAAAAGTTAAAATAATTCTAACCCCAAAAATACTGCTGTTAAATAACTCATAAACATGTAATAACAATTATTAGTTTACTTTAATTCTCTATAATTTGTTGCAGTTTGTAATTAAAATTCCATCATTTACTCACTACCTGTTACTTTTTTCTTATCAATTGAAATTGAAAGGAAATCTCACTTTCAATTAAATTTCTATTTCACTTTGACTTATTTTCTACTTTATTTCTATCTTATTAATAATCGCAAGATCAAACAAAAAAGCCACAAAGAAAGAATCACAACCTTCCAACTTTGACCAGAAATTTAAATAGAAAAATATATGTTCATTCATTCACTCTCTTGCTCTTTCTCTTACCGCATTCGAGCGGTAATGGCGAAAATGTCAGTGAAATGTGTCGCCGTTTGGTGACTTGTACATTTATGATCATGTTAAAAATATGTCAAATGTCATTAATGATTAAAAACAACTAATGTTTTCAATTTTATTATCGTAAATTTTCAATCAACAAATAATCGTGATAATAAACTTTTTTTCTTCTATTTTTGAAAAGGAAATGTTAAGTTTTTTCTCTGCTTAATATAAGACTTTCATAATATGAAGTATATAATTTTAGTGATATTTTCGATAATGATTTTGAGAAAGACATTAAACTGGGAGAGAAAAAAAGGTTACAAAACGACTAAGTGATCTCTGTTTTTAACAAGATCCGCTTTATTGTCCTTAAGTTTTTTGTTGTTGTGATCGTACAGACCAAATTTAATAATGGGACTAATTGAATGTTTCTTTGGTTTATTTTTTCCTTTTATCATATTTTTTTCGATCATCAAAATAATTCATCTTTTTTTATTATTTACAAAATATATAAATTGTTTTTTTTTTGTTGGTTTGTAACGAGCAAAATTAACAGACAGTAGGACAGACATAAAATTGAACGGAAGAACGAACGTATTAACTATGATGTACACTATGTCCAATAGTAAATTGGAAATGTTAGACTAGACTACAGACCATGACTAGACTATAGACTAGACTATAGACTATAGACTAGACTATAGACTAGACTATAGACTAGACTATAGACTAGACTATAGACTAGACTATAGACTAGATTATAGACTAGACTATAGACTAGACTATAGACTAGACTATAGACTAGACTATAGACTAGACTATAGACTAGACTATAGACTAGACTATAGACTAGACTATAGACTAGACTATAGACTAGACTATAGACTAGACTATAGACTAGACTATAGACTAGACTATAGACTAGACTATAGACTAGACTATAGACTAGACTATAGACTAGACTATAGACTAGACTATAGACTAGACTATAGACTAGACTATAGACTATAGACTAGACTATAGACTAGACTATAGACTAGACTATAGACTAGACTATAGACTAGACTATAGACTAGACTATAGACTATAGACTAGACTATAGATTAGACTATAGACTAGACTATAGACTAGACTATAGACTAGACTATAGACTAGACTATAGACTAGACTATAGACTAGACTATAGACTAGACTATAGACTAGACTATAGACTAGACTATAGACTAGACTATAGACTAGACTATAGACTAGACTATAGACTAGACTATAGACTAGACTATAGACTAGACTATAGACTAGACTATAGACTAGACTATAGACTAGACTATAGACTAGACTATAGACTAGACTATAGACTAGACTATAGACTAGACTATAGACTAGACTATAGACTAGACTATAGACTAGACTATAGACTAGACTATAGACTAGACTATAGACTAGACTATAGACTAGACTATAGACTAGACTATAGACTAGACTATAGACTAGACTATAGACTAGACTATAGACTAGACTATAGACTAGACTATAGACTAGACTATAGACTAGACTATAGACTAGACTATAGACTAGACTATAGACTAGACTATAGACTAGACTATAGACTAGACTATAGACTAGACTATAGACTAGACTATAGACTAGACGACAGACTAGACTAGACTATAGACTAGACTATAGACTAGACGACAGACTAGACTAGACTATAGACTAGATTATAGACTAGACGACAGACTAGACTATAGTCTAGTCAAGTCTATTAAAAATATTTAATGGAAATGGTGTAAATGCTGTTTAAACTTGTTGGCTTTTAATGTAATGACTTTTGAAATTGATGTTGATGCTGCCGCTGCTGCTGTCTATGTTAAAGGCTGGTAATGTTGTGTTATTATTAAAGTTATTGTTGTTGGTGTAGTTGTTGGGGTCACCTCACCCAAAAAGGTCGTGAAAGTAACAATAACGAAACGAATCGTTTAACTCTTTAAAATAATCGAGTCAATGAGTTGTTTCGTATAAAAAAAAACTATAGAAACAAAATCTTAAAAGACATAAAAAGAAAAGACGAAAAGAAAAAATCAGGAGAAAAAATAATTGTGAAGTTGATGAAGTAACCTGGTACTTGAAATTGTCTTTGTCATTACTGTTAAATTTTTTCTTTAGTTATTTAGGTTATTAAATGCATTAACAGCAGCTACAAACGTTAACCGGTGAAATTAAGGTAGTGGACAAAAAACTCAGCGGTATAGCCATTAAATGGCTAAATATATGACTACAGTATTGAAAACCGGCAACCAACTTAGTTAAAGTCAAATCAATAAACAAACCGTAAACAGATTTACCGTTGTTTTGTATTTTCCCGAGCCACAGTGTTTATGATAAACTTGGTTGCCATAATTTCTTTTGCTTCATTGTCGTTTCCATTTATCCAACATCACTATTTAAACAAAACGTTTATTAAGGTCAAATAATATTGGCTTTAAACTGATTTTCTGTTTAACCTAACCCTTCATTTAAACCTGTCCGTCCCTCTGTCTCTTACTTTTGTTTAATGAAATTTTCAATTTATTAAATGACTTTTAAACGTTTTTGTAAAAACCGTTTAGATGTTTTTTCTACGATATCCAGCAAAATGTTGCTATTACGTTTTAAGCAGAAAAAATCGTTTATAAATGACGTTTAAATGCAATTTTTCACCATGATTCCAAAGACATAAAAATGGGGAAAAGAGGGTAGAGAGAAAAAGAAGAAATAAATTGACAAATTATTTCATTAATTATTTTATTTTAAAGTCAACATTAGTTTCATAAATTAACTTATCATCTTAACAAAATCTCAAAAAATACAAAAAAGGAAAAAACTGAAATTGTGTTCATTATGTAATAGAAGGTATCAATAGTGGTACCAAATTGTTATCGACTTTTTAAACTTTTTTATTTCATTTGTAAACTATTCGTTGTTGGTACATTAAACGTTTTATGGTGGAACAGAAGAAAAAAACACCTAAAACAACTTCAATGGCAACTTGAGAGAAGGTATACTAAGTCAAGTATATAGTCTATTCTATAGTCTATCCTATTCTATAGTCTAGTCTTCTATAATCTAGTCTATTCTATAGCCTAGTCTATTCTATAGTCTAGTATATTCTGTAGCCTAGTACATTTTCTAGTCCATTTTCTAGTCTAGTTTATAGTCTAGTCTATAGTCTAGTCTATAGTCTAGTTTATAGTCTAGTCTATAGTCTAGTCTATAGTCTAGTCTATAGTCTAGTCTATAGTCTAGTCTATAGTCTAGTCTATAGTCTAGTCTATAGTCTAGTCTATAGTCTAGTCATAGTCTAGTCTATAGTCTAGTCTATAGTCTAGTCTATAGTCTAGTCTATAGTCTAGTCTATAGTCTAGTCTATAGTCTAGTCTATAGTCTAGTCTATAGTCTAGTCTATAGTCTAGTCTATAGTCTAGTCTATAGTCTAGTCTATAGTCTAGTCTATAGTCTAGTCTATAGTCTAGTCTATAGTCTAGTCTATAGTCTAGTCTATAGTCTAGTCTATAGTCTAGTCTATAGTCTAGTCTATAGTCTAGTCTATAGTCTAGTCTATAGTCTAGTCTATAGTCTAGTCTATAGTCTATAGTCTAGTCTATAGTCTAGTCTATAGTCTAGTCTATAGTCTAGTCTATAGTCTAGTCTATAGTCTAGTCTATAGTCTAGTCTATAGTCTAGTCTATAGTCTAGTCTATAGTCTAGTCTATGGTCTAGTCTATAGTCTAGTCTATAGTCTAGTCTATGGTCTAGTCTATAGTCTAGTCTATAGTCTAGTCTATAGTCTAGTCTATGGTCTAGTCTATGGTCTAGTCTATAGTCTAGTCTATAGTCTAGTCTATAGTCTAGTCTATAGTCTAGTCTATAGTCTAGTCTATAGTCTAGTCTATAGTCTAGTCTATAGTCTAGTCTATAGTCTAGTCTATAGTCTAGTCTATAGTCTAGTCTATAGTCTAGTCTATAGTCTAGTCTATAGTCTAGTCTATAGTCTAGTCTATAGTCTAGTCTATAGTCTAGTCTATAGTCTAGTCTATAGTCTAGTCTATAGTCTAGTATAGTCTAGTCTATAGTCTAGTCTATAGTCTAGTCTATAGTCTAGTCTATAGTCTAGTCTATAGTCTAGTCTATAGTCTAGTCTATAGTCTAGTCTATAGTCTAGTCTATAGTCTAGTCTATAGTCTAGTCTATAGTCTAGTCTATAGTCTAGTCTATAGTCTAGTCTATAGTCTAGTCTATAGTCTAGTCTATAGTCTAGTCTATAGTCTAGTCTATAGTCTAGTCTATAGTCTAGTCTCTGTCTAGTCTAGTCTAGTCTAGTCTATAGTCTAGTCTAGTCTAGTCTATAGTCTAGTCTAGTCTAGTCTATAGTCTAGTCTATAGTCTAGTCTATAGTCTAGTCTATAGTCTAGTCTACAGTCTAGTCTATAGTCTAGTCTATAGTCTAGTCTACAGTCTAGTCTATAGTCTAGTCTATAGTCTAGTCTATAGTCTAGTCTATAGTCTAGTCTATAGTCTAGTCTATAGTCTAGTCTATAGTCTAGTCTATAGTCTAGTCTATAGTCTAGTCTATAGTCTAGTCTATAGTCTATAGTCTAGTCTATAGTCTAGTCTATAGTCTAGTCTATAGTCTAGTCTATAGTCTAGTCTATAGTCTAGTCTATAGTCTAGTCTATTGTCTAGTCTATAGTCTAGTCTATTGTCTAGTCTAGTCTAGTCTAGTCTATTGTCTAGTCTAGTCTATAGTCTAGTCTATTGTCTAGTCTAGTCTATAGTCTAGTCTATTGTCTAGTCTAGTCTATAGTCTAGTCTATAGTCTAGTCTATAGTCTAGTCTATAGTCTAGTCTATAGTCTAGTCTATAGTCTAGTCTATAGTCTAGTCTAGTCTATAGTCTAGTCTATAGTATCTAGTCTATAGTAGTCTAGTCTATAGTCTAGTCTATAGTCTAGTCTATAGTCTAGTCTAGTCTATAGTCTAGTCTATAGTCTAGTCTATAGTCTAGTCTATAGTCTAGTCTATAGTCTAGTCTATAGTCTAGTCTATAGTCTAGTCTAGTCTAGTCTATAGTCTAGTCTATAGTCTAGTCTATAGTCTAGTCTATAGTCTAGTCTATAGTCTAGTCTATAGTCTAGTCTATAGTCTAGTCTATAGTCTAGTCTATAGTCTAGTCTAGTATAGTCTATAGTCTAGTCTATAGTCTAGTCTATAGTCTAGTCTATAGTCTAGTCTATAGTCTAGTCTATAGTCTAGTCTATAGTCTAGTCTATAGTCTAGTCTATAGTCTAGTCTATAGTCTAGTCTATAGTCTAGTCTATAGTCTAGTCTATAGTCTAGTCTATAGTCTAGTCTATAGTCTAGTCTATAGTCTAGTCTATAGTCTAGTCTATAGTCTAGTCTATAGTCTAGTCTATAGTCTAGTCTATAGTCTAGTCTATAGTCTAGTCTATAGTCTAGTCTATAGTCTAGTCTATAGTCTAGTCTATAGTCTAGTCTATAGTCTAGTCTATAGTCTTGTCTATAGTCTAGTCTATAGTCTAGTCTATAGTCTTGTCTATAGTCTAGTCTATAGTCTAGTCTATAGTCTAGTCTATAGTCTAGTCTATAGTCTAGTCTATAGTCTAGTCTATAGTCTAGTCTATAGTCTAGTCTATAGTCTAGTCTATAGTCTAGTCTATAGTCTAGTCTATAGTCTAGTCTATAGTCTAGTCTATATTCTAGTCTATAGTCTAGTCTATAGTCTAGTCTATAGTCTAGTCTATAGTCTAGTCTTTATTCTAGTCTATAGTCTAGTCTTTATTCTAGTCTATAGTCTAGTCTATAGTCTAGTCTATAGTCTTGTCTATAGTCTAGTCTATAGTCTTGTCTATAGTCTAGTCTTTATTCTAGTCTATAGTCTAGTCTATAGTCTTGTCTATAGTCTAGTCTATAGTCTTGTCCATAGTCTAGTCTATAGTCTAGTCCATTGTCTAGACTATAGTCTAGTCCATAGTCTAGTCTTCAATCTAGTCTGTAGTCTAGTATATAGTCTAGTCTATTGTCTAGTCTATAGCATAGTCCATAGTCATATTTTAATGCCAAGATCTTAACCTATGGTTAGCTTCCCCTCTTATAAATCCACTTTGATCGTAACAATTCACAAACACCAGCAACAATAACAACAAACACAATAAAAATCCAACCTAGTTATCTTCATACCAAAATCCAAAGCTCTTACAACACTCTAAAGGAATAAAAATAGAAAAAATGCTCAAAGGAAAAAAATGATCTGCAATAAAAAAATCTCAACAGAGAGAAATAAAAAACGAACATGACACAAGATCTACAACTGATAACAAGCTTTTTTTTCTCCAATGTTCCATCATCATCATCCATAGACAGAGCGTTGTTGTAACTGTCTTCTTCAGTATCAACATCTCTCTAACCCTCTCCTGAAAATCATCTTAGAAAGAAGGAAAGGATTTAAACTCAACTAGACATAGAGTATTTATAAAAAAATAAATATTTTTATATAAGTAGACCTATAAAAAAAATCGAAAAAACAAACACCAAGTACTTGCAACTCCTTGGCACTGGTCTGAAGTAAAATGATGTTTGTTGGCTTGTTTGTTTCTTTTCCTATTTTTACTCGAGATGGACAAAGAGCGACAAGATACTGTTTAAGTGTTTGTTGCTTTTGTAATTGTTGTAATACACCTTCAACCTTTTACTGCAACATTTCTAATAACAGCATCAGTAACAAGGAACAAAAATGCCAAGAAAATGATCTGAAGTAAACATCAGTTCAAAAGGAGCAACAAAAAGAAGTAGAAGAAACCAAAAATAAACATTTTCAACATGCAACACATTTAATCGTAGACGAAATGAATCTAGACAACTCAGCACTTGTTGAAAGACTTTAAGAATCTAAGCAAACTCTTAATGTAACAGCCACATCATTATGCATTTTACTTAGTTGAAGTGTTGGAATTTTTGTTAGACTTACTAAGTAACTTGTTAAATATGGGGCTAAAACGGAAAAGATTTATGTTCTTTGTTTAGAGGGAAACTGTTAAATGTTCGATAGTCTGTCGAAAGTTTATAAACATGTTAAATGTAGCCAGTGAAATCGGTTTAGGGTCGTGTAAGAATAGGCTATAACTAGGCTATTCATATTTTTAATATACATAATATAGGCTAAGTATAGCATAGTCTGAGTAGGTTATAATCTGAGTAGAGTATAGTCTGAGTAGCATATAGTGTGAGTAGACTAGAGTCTGAGTTTACTGTAGCCAGAGTAGACTGTAGTGTAATTAGGTTATAGTCTGAGTAGACTATAGTCTGAGTGGACTATAGTCTGATTGGACTAGATAAGACTGTAGGTCGAGTAGACAGTAGTCTGAGTAGACCATAGTATAAGTAGACTGCAGTCGGAGCAGGCTATATTCTGAGTAAACAATAGTCTGATTAGACTTAGCCTGATTATACTATGTCTGATTAGACTCATTAGGCTATAGTTTGATTTGACTATAGTATGATTACACCGATTTGGCTATAGTCTGATTTGACAGTAAGTTGATTGGAATAGTTAGTTAATTAGTTAGTTAGTTAGTTAGTAGTTAGTTAGTTAGTTAGTTTGTTAGTTAGTTAGTTAGTTAGTTAGTTGTGTTGTTTGTTTGTTAGTTAGTTAGTTAGTTAGTTAGTAGTTAGTTAGTTAGTTAGAGTTAGTTAGTTAGTTAGTTAGTTAGTTAGTTAGTAGTTAGTTAGTTAGTTAGTTAGTAGTTAGTTAGTTAGTAGTTTAGTTAGTTAGTAGTAGTTAGTAGTTAGTAGTTAGTTAGTTAGTTAGTTAGAGTAGTTAGTTAGTTAGTAGTTAGTAGTTAGTTAGTTAGTTAGTAGTTAGTAGTTAGTTAGTTAGTTAGTTAGTTAGTTAGTTAGTTAGTAGTAGTTAGTTAGTTAGTTAGTTAGTTAGTTAGTTAGTTAGTAGTTAGTAGTTAGTTAGTTAGTTAGTTAGTAGTTAGTTAGTTAGTTAGTTAGTAGTTAGTTAGTAGTTAGTAGTTAGTTAGTTAGTTAGTTAGTAGTTAGTTAGTTAGTAGTTAGTTAGTTAGTTAGTTAGTTAGTTAGTTAGTGTTAGTTAGTTAGTTAGTAGTTAGTTAGTTAGTTAGTTAGTTAGTTAGTTAGTTAGTAGTTAGTTAGTTAGTAGTTAGTTAGTTAGTTGTAGTTAGTTAGTTAGTTAGTTAGTTAGTAGAGTTAGTTAGTAGTTAGT